>NC_142794.1:106204806-106227306 GCF_049724085.1 Artemia sp. Qi Xiang Cuo | reverse complement strand
AATTGGTTCAAGGATTACTGGTGATAAGAATGAGCTTTGGAGTTTTGTTAATTCTAGACGTCGTAATAATAATTATTCACCAGATTCTAATAGTTCTCTGAAACTAGATGATTGGATAACTCATTATATTCAAGTTTTTTCATCCGGTGATGCGGCAGTTGAATCACGGCTTGACTCTTTATTATCGGAAGAAATTTCAAAGCCCCGCCCAAATAGTAAAATATCTGTTTCTGTTGATGATGTAACGGTAGCAATTAAAGCTCTAAAAAGTAAGCATTCTTTTGATCATGATGGTATACATTCAAACCATATAAAATGGGCATCCCCCAAAGCAATCCTTCTCCTCGCTACTCTTTTTACTACTATTCTTTCTTCTGAAGTTCTTCCAACTAGCTTTTCTCGTGCTACCACTTCACCCCTTTCAAAAAAATGAGGGAATACGAATCGATGTTCTGATTACAGGCCGATTACTGTTTCGTGCCAGATTAGCAAAGATTTTGAGTTAGTTCTATTAAAGTATTTGGAGTCTTGTAACCAAGGCCCGAATCAAACTGAGTTCCGTAAGGGTCTAAGCATGGGTATTGCTCATACCCTCCTTTCAAGAATAATATCCTTTTCTAAGCAATGGGATAGAGTTTATACACTTGCGTTAGATTTTGCGGCGGCTTATGATTCAATTATCCATTCTTGGGCTATGACTGCGCTTCTGAAGAATAATGTCCCACTACCAGTAGTTTTGGTTTTAAAAAAGTGGTATGGCTCCTCTCGTATTCGTATTAAGTGGAAGAATCAGTTTAGTGATTATAATGTTAAGTTATGTAGGGGGCTAAGACAAGGAAGCAATATTTCTCCTTTGATTTTCAATATTACTGTTTTGGGGCTATTTGATCGAATTCAGTTGACTTTTATTTATGGTAAAGTTTATGTTCTGTCGTGGATTGCTTACGCAGATGATTTACTCCTTTTGAGTTGATCACTTCAGTCACTTCAACAAAATGTAGATTTTTTAGCAAAGGTTTTTAGAGAGCATGGACTTCGTTTTCGCCCTGAAAAGTGTCAGTTTTTAATTCTTGGTCCTAAGGCTAATGATCTCGTTAATTCAGAAATTTCTGTCCGTATTTATGATAGTATTTTAAAACCTTTGGAATCTTTTTTATATCTTGGTGTACCTTATGGACCAACTTTAGCTCTATGCCGTGCTTCTATTTCTAAAGCAGTTAAGAGTAGAATAGCGTCTAGTTTCGGGGCAGTAATTTGTCTTCGCGATCTTCTTTCTCGGAAATCACTGGCTCGGGTATACAATACAGTCGCTTTGCCTCAAATGTTAGTTTTTTCATCGCTTCTCCCGTTTTTTAGAATAAGTAATATTGCGCAAGTAAAAACCACATTTTTTAATTTTGCTAAGTTACTTTGCCGCTTTTCTAAATCTGATTCAAATACGTACTTTTTTAATGAATGCATATAAAATAAAAAACCCTTTTGATATTTTGGAGAAAAAGCAAAAGAATTTTTATCCAAATTAAATGTTTTTTCTCATAATTTATACAGAGGTGTGCACACAGCATAATTTATTTTATTTTATTTAATTTTTGAATGAAGTGTTAATTTGTGTGGTAATTTCGATTGAAGGCCTTTGCGTATTTGTTGTTATATAGTTTAAAATAATTTTATGGCCTGTTGATTAGCGGTTATTATTTTTATTTATTTCTTTTTTACTCTTCGTATTTGGAGGAAATAAAAAGTTTGAATTGAATTGAATATATATATATATATATATATATATATATATATATATATATATATATATATATATATATATATATATATATATATATATATAGTTAATAGTATATATACTATTAAAACTTTTCTGATTATCATGTATGGATATATTTACAGCACGTTTCTTTTCAAAATCCATATTAGTGGTTCGTGGTCCACCAAATAAAAAATTATACATTTAGTGGTCCACGAAGTCTAAAGGTTGGCGACCGCTTCTCTAGACGATGGAAATCGTCCTTACCACAGATATCGTGAACTTCCTTTCTTTCTTTTTTCTAATTTTGTCGGTAACATGTGATGCTATTTTCCTTGACAGGCCCCAAAAATACCTGTGGTCTGCTTTTTTTTTCGCAGGAGGGGGGGGAGGATCAGGTATAATTATAAAATGAATAATATACCAAACATACTTCCTGAACTTACAAACAAGAATGGGTGTCAAATTTCCCCTTTTTTATCTATTCAAACACGGCACGAAAATAGAAATTTTTTACACTAAGCGACAGCAGTGATTTTTTACTATGTCTATGGTAAAACATCCTTCTCTGTTCACCATACTACTACTACTACAACTAACAACTCACTGCCACAACCAAGTGTCCTGAGGCAAACAAAGCTACGCAATCTACTCCGCCATCACAAACTATTCAAAGCCTCTCTCTTTACACCCTCCCAGGAAGTACCCATTTTCTTTAAATCTTTCTTTATGACATCCTCCTATCCCAACCGCGGACGACCTGCCTTACGTTTAGCCCTAGACGGTTGGCCGAAAAAAACCATCATTGGCAATCTGTCATTCTTCATCCGCAGAACGTTCCCTACCATTTTAACCTTTCTCTCATTATAGCCCAAGAAAAAGGGATTGTACCACACTTTTCGTACAGCCAATTGTTTGAAATACGGTCAGTCAGCCGGGTACCCAGAACAATCCTTAAGCAATTTCTCTGGAAAACATCTAGCAAATCTTCATCTGCTTTTCGGAACGCCCATTCTTCAGACCAACTGTAACTTCCAATATTCTAATCTTGGTTTGCAGACTTATCTTCTTATTCTTCCAAACTTTTTTTTTACTATGAAAAAACACTGAGCCTTGGCTATTCTACTTTTAACATCTTAACTGTTCCCACCATCTACAAGGTAAGTGAAGTTGTCCACCTGCTCAATTTTTTTTTTTACCCTTCTCAAAGTCACCTTCTCATCTTCACTTATTCCTAGCCTTAGTGACTCTTAGTTTTCTAAGTCCAGGAGATTTTTTCCTCCCCATTTGATTGCGTGGTTTGCCATTGCCTTTCCCGTGGTTTTTAAGACAAAATCCATCAAAATGATCCACATAAAAGGGAATAAAACACAACCCTGCTTTACTCCTGAATTAATACAAAACCAAGTGCTAACCTCATAACCTCATAACCAAGTTGCTCATAATCTATAAAACTGAGGACCAAAGGTGTTTGATAACTCAGGTACTTCTCAATTATTAGCCTAAGAGGGAAAATCTGGTCGACACATCCTGTACCTTTTCTAAAGCCGCACTGATCTTCTCTTAAAACTTTGTCTACAGCATTTCTCAGTCAAAAATTATCATATTACTAAGTAATTTTTCTACCCACAGAAACCAGACTAATGCCTCGATAATTACCACACTCACTCTTATCACCTTTCTTATACAATAATTTAATTAAGGTTTTCCTAAAATCGCAAGGTACTTCTCCTTTTTCAAAAATCACATTCATAATCTTCAGTAACTTATATCTAACCTCAGAGCCACCATACAAGTCCAAATTGACAAATCCCTTTCAGGTTATTAGCACGACAGTACAATATTTTACTATTATGTTGTCTAGCTGTATCTTCCCAATCCTCGGCAAATTTATCTATGGCCTCCACTTCACACTTCCTTACTTCATACTTTAATGCTTTCTCCACTTTCTTAACATTCCTTTTGTTTTCATATGATCTATCACTCCGATAATTCTTGTACAAGCCCCTTCTCCTCTCTATTAAACATAATTCTTTTTCACAAATATTCCTAGCTGCAGTCCTAACCTTCTTCCCTAAGACACAATTGGCAGCTTTCCAAATTGTTTTCCTAAAATTATTCCATCCATCTTCCATATTGTCAAAATTTAAACTCTCTAGATTAGTATTCAACTGAGCCTGGAAAATTTCTCTCAAATTTTCATCCTGGAGTCGTACTAACATCGTGATTTCACGGGAGGTAGTTACTCTTCCGAAATTTCACTTTTAAAGTAACCCCAGACACTACCAGATGGTGATCTTTACTTTTAACATTAATAACGACACTCCTATATACCCTGGTCTCTTGTATTGATCCTGCCAGTCTTCGGTTTACAATAACACAATCAATAAAGTTTTCTGTCTTACCATCACGTGAGTACTATATTAACTTAGGGGCCAATTTATGGCCAAATACCGTATTGGTTATAACTAGATTGTTATACCTACCAGATTGCACCAGTGTGCAGCCATTGCTGTTTTCTTTTCCTATGCCAAATTTACCGAGGCTATGATACCATATATCCCTCTTTCTATCCCCTGGGCGTTAATATCTCCTAAAAAAAAAAAAAAACATTTATACTTGGGACCCTGTCTATTTGCTCCTGTAACTGTAAGTAAAATCCATCTGAGGCACTAGGATCTTCGTCGGTCGGTTCTAAAGGGGCATTTACTACTATAACTGATACTCAGAACTTTCTAGTCATAAAATGCGCGGTTAGTATTCCATTATTAATATCTTCCCCAGCCAAAACAAGACTTATCAGCTTCCTAATTCATCGTGAGCCCTAGTCCCTGTCCATGTACCCCATCCTTCCTGCCAGAGTAAGCAAATTCTATATCACCTAATTTCATGCTTCCTACCCCTACGATATGAATTTCTGAAACTCATAATAAGTCCAGTTCGAATCGTCATAGTCCGTCAGTCAAAATGTCGATAAGACATAGTTCTTTTTTAACGTCGTAACATGCCAAGTTCCAATTTTCATGTTCTTTAAATCATTAAATTGTTTTGGTCTCGGGAAAAGCAATGGTCACGGATACCAGTACAGGACGGGGATCACATATCTTTCCAAGTCTACACCGAAGCGATTAAGCCGGCTTAGAACCGGACAGGAAGAAGTCCCTGGGACCTCCAGTATTAATGGATGCTTTGTGCAACTCTGGGCCCATCTTGGTCACAACATAGTTTTCAGCACTTGGCGATGCTCTTCTATCAACAGCAGAGCACACAACTTACTACCAATACATATTGCTAGTTTAGAAGAAATGGTCCAAGCTTACAATATTCAGTTATATAGAGATTAACACCACTTGTTGTTACCTCCCGACCAACGTTTCTTCAACGGAAAAGGAGGAGACGATGAAATCATCTTGATCAAAACAAAAAACACATTAGTGACATTTCAAACGTATGAGTGGAACAAAACATACTAATTATAGTAATTATGAAGTTTTGCATCATTTTTTGGTGGGTGTTGATGTTTTAGGGTATTTTAAATTAACCTCTATTCCTATATTTAAAAAAAATCAATGCATTCATTCATTGAAATGTAGTTTTATAGTCATAACAAAGACGATAAAGAAACTTAACTAGGATAGAAGAATTTACTGTAAGAGGGGCCTATTGTTCCCATAGCCATTCACTTTAAATACTCAGGAAGCAGAATGCTTAGGACGATTGATTCCAAATAGAATTGAAATTCCACAATTTCATTTTGAATTTGAAGTTTTGAAACTGGCATTCTCAAGAATGCCAAGACCACTGCAGAGGATAAAGGGACGTAGCTGTGCTTCTTCGTATACGTGTAATTTATTGAAGTGTAAATGTTTGTCTCCCTTTTGGTCTTCTTCCTCCTCCCACTTAAGCACCCTGACTCGAAGTATCTAATTTTGGCAATTTGCTTAACGATTTTTCATTTTTAAATCCCATTCTATCACTTTCAACTTCAAATTAGATGAATTTATCAATTCATAGGTGAAGACGATCCTGCCATGGGTCAAATCCTTTATATAAGGAAATTCCTGGAGAAAAGTCCTCTGGCAAATTTTAGGACCATATCCAGCCTCCCCTCCTTGCACACGAGTATAGATTAATGCAAAATCAAAACTGCTGTTACTGACGAATTTTTACAATTAAAAATAGCGAGGTGAATGTCATAAGCAGAAGAGGAGCAAAAGTCAAATAAGAGAGGGTGGATTTAGGTTGGACGAGGATAAATTTCTGGCTTTACATAGCAACAGCTGGTTGTAACTCCAAGCCTTATTTAGCTCGAGATTACTCTCGCCCAATATGTTTATAGCACCAATGGCTTCAAAATAAAAAAAAACAACATTTTTTTGCCCGCTTTACCCACCTTAGGTCTACCCATATACCATAAACCGTAATACCATACTACCAAACTATGGTTACGTGAACCGTAAACCATAATACCATAAATCTTAATTTTCTGAAATATTTTCCGTCGGTTGCTTCAAAATTCTTAAGCTGTTCGCTTTTTGTCCCTGAAAATCCAGAGATTAACAATTTTTGGAGTCCCAAAGCAACTACACCTTCAGAATAAGAATGACCTCCTTAACTGTAAACCATTGACCTCCTTGACCGTTTGTTATCATATGTTTTTAAACTTATTTTTGTTGATTTATCACCCATGTTGCATATTTTCAAGTTTTGGAGAATGAAACTTCCAAAAACTGCATACTAAAAAAACTGCTTATAGAGAACTTTTCCATTGAAGTTCTCAACGTTCAATAAATTTGTTATCTTAAAAGAACTTACGGTTCTTAATAGCCCTAAATGAAAACGAGTTGCAATTTACCTTCTAATACATTCGTCACCTGATCTTGAAAATTATCAAACTCAAACGGTGTCAAAAATCCCAAAGAGCCAAGGTGAAATGCCATCACTGGAGGAACGGATTGCTAAAAGATAAAGGTATTTTTTACATTCTCCTATATATTACACAACACTTATTATAGGCAACAATTATTTTTTATATCGCACACAAATTACAACTTCTTTGACAAATTAAACTAAAAAAATAAGTTTTTTTAAAACTGAAAGTAAGGAGCGAAATTAAAACTTAAAACGAACAGAAATTATTCCGTATATGTTCCCTCCTCAACGCCTCGCTCTTTACGCTAAAGTTTTTATTGTTTTAAAAAATAAAGTTGTGAGAAAGAGTCAAACTTTAGCGCAAAGAGCGAGGTGTTGAGGAGGGGACAGCCCCTTTCATATACGGATTAATTTCTGCTCGTTTTAAGTTTTAATGTCGCTCCTTACTTTCACTAAAAAAAAATTGTTTTTTTTATATTTAATTTCTGAAAATTTTTGAATTATTGCAGATTTGATTTTGGCTCACCGTACATGAAAAATTAGAACGAAATTTGAATATTAATTTTAATTTTTTTTTTACGATTTTTCGTACGATACGGCAGATACGATACGATCGAATTTAGTTCGAATCACACACGCCTGAATCACAAAAGATGTTTAATTAGAATTGGCAGCTCTTTTGAAAGTACTACAAAAAATTTTAGCGTAAAGAGCAAGGTATTGACTAGGGGGTGAATCCCATCATATACGTAATAATTTCTGTTCGTTTTAAGTTTTAATGTTGCTCTTTATTTTCAGTTAAAATAATTTGTTTTTTTTATTTAATTTCTGATCGTTTTTTAAATAATGTTGTGAAATCCGGCATCCCCTTCATAAAAATGTCCCTTCCCCTTGAAAACATCCTCCATAGAAAGATCTTCCCACGTAACCCCCTCCTCCGACCCCCCCCCCCATCAGAAAATCCCTCCTGAAAACGTCTTCCAAATAACCAATACTATATGAAACAATGGGCAAAGTTCATAACTTGCAGCCCTTCCCCCTGGAACTGAGGGGAATGAAGTCATCCTCAAAGACATATTTATTAAATTTTCGACTATTCTGAACAAAATGGCTATCTCAAAATTTTGATCAGGTGACTTTGGGAAAAAATGAGCGTGGGAGGGGGCCTAGTTACCCTGCAGTTTTTTTTGTCACTTAAAAATGGCCCTAGAACTTTTAATTTCCGTTTGAATGAGACCTCTCCCGATATTCTAGGACCACTGGATCGATACGATAACCCCTAAAATAAAACAAAAAACAAACAAACAAATAAACACGCATCCGTGATCCTTCTTCTAGCAAAAAAATACAAAATTCCACATTTTTGCAGATAGGAGCTTGAAACCTCTACAGTAGTTTTCTAATACGCTGAATCTGATAGGTTGATTTTCATTAAGACTCTATCTCTTTTAGGGAGTGTTTCCCCCTTTTTTCAAAAACAATGCAAATTTTTACAGGCTCGTAACTTCTGATCGGTAACACTAAACTCGATGAAATTTATGTATTTGAAATCAGCATAAAAAATCCGATTCTTTTGATGTATCTACCGGTATCAAAATTCCATTTTTTAGAGTTTGGGTTATTATTGATCCAGGTCGCTCCTTACTCACAGTTCATTACCACGAACTGTTTGAAAATGGAAATCAAACAGGAACAAACACAAAAAAAAAACGAATGTCCATTCGTTTGAGCTTTGAACAGGATTGTCCAAGACACGACTTTTCTGTATAGAAAAAAAAAATCATGACAAAAAGCTAATAGAAGTTTTATACCTCGTGGAAACTCGAGTTGGAAACAAAAGGCAAAAAGCCATACAGACATAGGCACAGGATCATTTTGCACAACAGGACAGAGTGTGCACACAAACAAAACCAGCCCACATATTCAACACAAGCACGCATTGAGCCAACAAGCACAAAACAGACAATAGCAAGCTAGAAAAATACACGGGCGTATCGGAATCATCGTTTTTAATTTCATAAAATAGCTTAGATTATAAATAGCCTGTGCACATTGTTTTTTGAAAAAAAAAAAAAAAAAAAAAAAAAAAAACAGGTAGGCCTACGAAGATCTTGTCCACTTGAACATTTTCATACAAAGTTAATATAAAAAATATATTAGAAATATATAGAAGCATGTCAGATACTCTTTAGATCCTAGAAAATATATCTTCGTGCTGCTTCCAATTATTCCTAAAAAACACTTATTCAATCACAAAAATCCTTTCATTTTGCTGTATTAATTCGGAAATTTATCTCTGGGACTTAATCCACTATATCTCTGGGACTTAATCCACTTAATCCAATATTACTTAATCAAGAACTTCAATCTTAAAATCTCTTCCCTCTACCTCCACCCCACCCCCAAAAACAGCTACGCAAAAATGTAAAAACACGAACATTCCTCCTACTAGCATAAAAAGAGAAAGCGTAAAACAGACAAGAGTATTGGAAGCCCATATAAAGGGAGCACTTCCTAGTTTTGAGAAAAATCTTAAATTAGGGAAAAAATCGTACACATAAATATTAGGAATAAAAATTAGATGAGGTCCTCCATTCGTAGATTTTCAAGCAAAGTAAAAAAAAAGCGAAAGGTCTATGATATTAAAGATAAAATACCAAATATAGGTCAGGTGCTCTTAGGAAATTATTTATCTGGAAATTATTTGCAAGCGATGAGACACTTTCCTCATTAAAAAAATATGGATTATCAACAACTTTTTATTATTATTTTTTTTATGTATACATAAGACTGACTGAAGGTGTATTTTTGTCTATATTATTCCCGACAATTGTTAAATAAGGGCGGGTGTGTCCTCCAATATACCCGTTCCTAAGGTAAGAGGGATAACCCCCACTCCGTTTTTATCTGTTTTTATGTATGTTTACCTCTTTTATGGATTGTTTGGAAATTAGGGTTTTGAGGCTTTAGACATCAAAGATTTCAACTGGTAATATCGATTTGTTTATGGTTTTTCCCATAATTAATTTCTCGTAATATAATCTTATCGCATCTAGTTGGTATATAAAGCTATTAATTTAAAAAAAAAAAAATTCTGTCGGAAGTTAAGAGCGAAGATGGAACTTAAAATAACAAATACTATTTCTTCGTAGTTTGTGCAACAGATTCTTTAAAAACTATTTCTTCTGTTTTTCTTCACAAGTGTTGGAATGCTGGATACTGAGTACTGGTACCTACTTAAAAAAAAAAAAATTGTCCTAGCCACTAGACCACAATGTTTTATAAAACAGTGGTAAGAAAAAAAAAAAATCTCGATCTCAGGTTTATTACGTCTTAGAACATTATGATAATAAGATAACCCAGTATTTGAAAGTCTTATCACCACTCAATGTGCCTCTTTTACATTTTTTTCGAGCAAAAAAACACAAAAAGGAAGTTCATATAATCAAGAGCTTTGAATTTAGCTTTAATTATCTTTCATTATATTATTTTATCAGCTTTTTAGTCAATTTATAAATTAAAACAAAAAATACTCACTGTTGTTAGTAGTATTGATACAATTAAAGGTAGCGGACAGTACTCCCATATAGCTATAATATAAGGTAGCAGAGTGTCTCCCCATATAGCTATAATATAAGGTAGCAGAGTGTCTCCCGCCATACAAGCAGACAGTGTAATGACCGGAATTCAACCACCGTGAAAATTCTTGTTGATCTTTGTTCAAATTGCGTGACGTTTCCTTTGTATGAAATTGTGAAATTCTTTCTGTAATTTAATTTTTTTAATTAATTTACATAAATTAATTTATTTACATAACTACATTAATTATTTTTTTATTTTTTTATTTTAATAGTTTTTTTATTGATCTCATTTTATTGTACTCTAATGATGATATTTTTCTTTTCCAATGATACGATTTTTTACATTCTAAGTATCTTCCCATTGATTTATATGAAATTTGTGTATGAAGTAGGAATCGAACGTGAGACATGTGATTTCCTAAAGTAAAAGAACGACACGTTAATCGACTGAACCAACAAGCCATTGAACATATTATGATTTTAGAAATACATCCAAAGAATTGTTTCTGGGACATTGCCCAACTGATGTTAAGCGTCACAATATCGTAACAGGTTCATTCCATTGAACTGGAACAAGTTCAAGCACATTCGATTTATCAATTGGATTTTTGATAGGTGTTAAAAGTGACTTTGTTTCGGGTCATTTTTATGGCATCGTGAGAATATGCATACCACGATGATTTGAGATGCATACTACACAAACAATTTCTTATGATACTTGGGCCCCAAGTCCTACCCCTATCCCTCAACCCTATCCCTCCACCCTCCCTCAACCCCCCCCCTCCACCCTTTTTTTTATGGTCATTGTACTATCTGCTTGTACCTTGGTTTACCTTGTCACAGTTACATTCTCAAGATTTTTCAAAGTTCATTTTGAATTTCTTTCATTGAAATGCAAGAGTTGGATTATTTCAGTAGTGTTTTGTTGTGGTTTACCATGTCACACTTATATTCTCTTGATTTTTCATTTTGGATTTCTTTCGTTGAAATGCAAGACTTGGAATATTTCAGTAGTGTTTTGTCATGGTTTACCTTGTCACAGTTACATTCTCTTAATTTCTCAAAGTTCATTTTGAATTTCTTTCGTTGAAATGCAAGAGGTGGAATATTTCAGTAGTGTTTTGTTGTGCTTTACCATTTCACAGTTACATTCTCTTGATTTTTCAAAGTTCATTTTGGATTTCTTTCGTTGAAATGCAAGAGTTGGAATATTTCAGTAGTGTTATGTCATGGTTTACCATGTCAAAGTTACATTCTCTTGATTTTTCAATGTTTATTTTGGATTTCTTTCGTTGAAATGCAAGAGTTGGAATATTTCAGTAGTGTTTTGTCATGGTTTACCTTGTCACAGATACATTCTCTTGATTTTTCAAAGTTCATTTTTGGATTTCTTTCATTGAAATACAAGAGTTAGAATATTTCAGTAGTGTTTTGTCGTGGTTTACCTTGTCACAATTACATTCTCATGATTTTTCAAAGTTCATTTTGAATTTCTTTCATTGAAAAGCAAGAGTTGGAATATTTCAGTAGTGGATTGTTGTGGTTTACCTTGTCAAAGTTACATTCTCTTAATTTTTCAAACTTCATTTTGGATTTGTTTCATTGAAATTCAAGAGTTGGAATATTTCAGTAGTGTTTTTTCATGGTTTAACTTGTAAAAGTTACATTCTCTTGATTTTTCAAAGTTCATTTTGAATTTTTTTCGTTGAAATGCAAGAGTTAGAATATTTCAGTAGTGTTTTGTCGTGGTTTACCTTGTCAGAGTTACATTCTCTTGATTTTTCAAAGTTCATTTTGGATTTTTACATTCTCATGATTTTTCAAAGTTCATTTTGAATTTCTTTCGTGGAAAACCAAGAGTTGGAATATTTCAGTAGTGTTTTTTTTGTGCTTTACCTTGTCACTGTTACATTCTCTTAATTTTTCAAAGTTCATTTTAGATTTCTTTCCTTGAAATGAAAGAGTTGGAATATTTCAGTAGTGTTTTGTCGTGGTTTACCTTGTCACAGTTACATTCTCTTGATTTTTCAAAGTTCATTTTGGATTTCTTTCGTTGAAATGCAAGAATTGGAATATTTCAGTAGTGTCTTGTCGTGGTTTACCTTGTCACAGTTACATTCTCTTGATTTTTCAAAGTTCATTTTTGGATTTCTTTCATTGAAATGCAAAAGTTGGAATATTTCAGTAGTGTTTTGTTGTGCTTTACCTTGTCACAGTTACATTCTCTTGATTTTTCAAAGTTCAATTTGAATTTCTTTCATTGAAATGCAAGAGTTGGAATATTTTAGTAGTGGATTGTTGTGGTTTACCTTGTCGCAGTTACATTCTCTTGATTTTTCAAAGTTCAATTTGGATTTCTTTCCTTGGAATGCAAGAGTTGCAATATTTCAGTACTGTTTTAGTCGTGGTTTACCCTGTCACAGTTGCATTCTCATAATTTTTCAAAGTTCATTTTGAATTTCTTTCGTTGAAATGCAAGAGTTGGAATATTTCAGTAGTGTTTTGTTGTGCTTTACCTTGTCACAGTTACATTCACTTGATTTTTCAAAGTTCATTTTGGATTTTTACATTCTCTTGATTTTTTAAAGTTCATTTTGAATTTCTTTCATTGAAATGCAAGAGTTAGATTATTTCAGTAGTGTTTTCTCGTGGTTTATCTTGTCACAGTTACATTCTCTTGATTTTTCAAGGTTCATTTTTGGATTTCTTTCATTGAAATGCAAGAATTGGAATTTTTCAGTAGTGATTTGTCGTGGTTTACCTTGTCACAGTTACATTCTCTTTATTTTTCAAAGTTCATTTTGAATTTCTTTCGTTGAAGTGCAAGAGTTGGAATATTTAAATAGTGTTTTGTTGTGGTTTACCTTGTCATAGTTACATTCACTTGATTTTTCGAAGTTCATTTTGAATTTCTTTCGTTGAAATGCAAGATTTGGAATATTTCAGTAGTGTTTTGTCGTGGTTTACGCTGTTACAATTAAATTCTCTTAATTTTTCATAGTTTATTTTGAATTTGTTTCGTTGAAATGCAAGAGTTAGAATATTTCAATAGTGTTTTGTCGTGGTTTACCTTGTCACAGTTACAGTTTCTGTATTTTTCAAAGTTTATTTTTAATTTCTTTCATTAAAATGAAATAGTTTTAATATTTTAGTTGTGACTTGTCGTGGTTTACCGTGTCACATTTACATTTTTTATTTTTCAAAGTTCATTTTTGATTTATTTTGTTGTAATTAAAAAGTTGGAATATTTAAGTAGTGTTTTTGTCGTGTTTTACCTTGTCACAGTTACATTCTCTTGATTTTTCAAAGTTCTAAAAACTTACACACACAAAAAAAACTTACACACACACACACAAAAACTTACATACACACACACACAAAAACTTACCCACACACACCAAAACTTACACACACAAAAAAACTTACAAACACACACACAAAAACTTACATACACACACACACAAAAACTTACACACACACAAAAACTTACACACACACAAAAACTTGAACACACACAAAAACTTACATAATCAAAAATACTAACACAAATACACACACACACACAAAAACTAACACAAAAAAAAAATTTTACACACACAAAAAAACTTAAAAACAAAAATAAACTTACACACACACAAAAAAACTTACAGACACACACAAACTTACACACAAACAAAAACTCACACACAAAAAAAAACTAACACACACACAAAAACTTACACAAACACACAAAAACTTGCACACACACACACACAAAAACTTACACACACACACACAAAAACTTAACACAAACTTAACAAACACAAAAAATTACATACACAAAAAAAATGACACACACAAAAACAATTACACAAAAAAAAAATCTCACAAACACAAACTATCTTTGACACACACAAAAACTTACTCACAAAAAAAAACAAACACAAAAACACACAAAAAACTAACACACATACACAAAAACTTAGACATACACACACAAACATACACACACACAAAAACTAACACACACACACAAAACTTACACACACACAAATACTTACACACACACAAAAACTTACACACACACAAAAACTTACACACACACACAAAACACTTACACACACACAAAACTTACACACACACACAAAACTTACACACACACACACACAAACTTACACACACACAAAACTTACACACACACACAAAACTTACACACACACAAAACTTACACACACACAAAAACTTACACACACACACAAACACTTACACACACACAAAGACTTACACACACACAAAAAACTTACACACACACAAAGACTTACACACACACAAAAACTTACACACACTAGAGCACACACACACACAAAGACTTACACACACACAAAGACTTACACACACATAAAAACTTACACACACACAAAGAACTTACACACACACAAAAGACTTACACACACACAAAGCTCACACACACACAAAACTTACACACACACACAAGGCTACACACACACACAAACTGCACACACACACACAAAAACTTACACACACACACACAAGAACTTACACACACACAAAAACTTACACACACACAAAGAACTTACACACACACACAAAGACTCACACACACACAAAAACTTACACACACACACAAACACACACACACAAACACTTACACACACACAAGAAACACACACACACATAAGACTTACACACACACTAGAAACTTACACACACACAAAAACTCACACACACACAAAAACTACACACACACAAAACTACACACACACAGACACACACACACACACAAACACACACACACACAAACAAAAACTTACACACACACAAAAACAGACACACACACACAAAAACTTACACACACACACCCAAACTTACAAACACACACAAACTTACACAAACACAAAAACTTACACACACACAAAGACTACACACACACAAAGACTCACACACACACACACAAAACTTACACACACACAAACACACAAACACACAAACACACACACACAAACACACACACACACAAAAACTTACACACACACACAAAAACTTACACACACACACAAAAAAACTTACACACACACACATAAACTTACACACACACACACAAAAACTTACACACACACACACAAACTTACACACACGCAAAATAAATTACACACACACACAAAAACTTAAACAAAAATAAAAACATACACACAAACACAAGAAAACACATACACACACAAAAACTTACACACACACACACAAAAACTTACACACACACACAAAAACTTACACACACACAAAAACTTAGATATGCAAAAAGCTGGGTTAATCTAGGTTCACTTAGAGTGGCGCGCCATTCTAAGTGAACCTAGATTAACCCAGCTTTTTGCTTATCTCTCTCACTTATTTTCTGAGGCTGGGGGGTCCCAGAAAATAGGTGCCCCCTTCACCATGTCACTTTCTACAGGTCTCGGCATTTACCCCCCCCCATCCATGGAAACCCCATCACTTGGAAAACACACTTTGTGTGTTTGTATGTGTGGTTTTTGTGTGTGTGTGTAAGTTTTTGTGTGTGTGTGTGTAAGTTTGTGTGTGTGTGTGTAAGTTTTAGTGTATATGTCTAAGTTTTTGTGTGGGTGTAAGTTTTTGTGTGTGTGTGTGTAAGTTTTTGTGTGGGTGTAAGTTTTTGTGTGTGTGTAAGTTTTTGTCTGTGTGTAAGTTTTTGTGTGTAAGTTTTTCTTGTGTGTGTAAGTTTTTGTGTGTGTGTAATTTTTTGTATGTGTGTTAGTTTTTTTTTGTATGTGTATGTTTATTTGTGTTTGTATGTTTGTTTGTGTGTGTGTGTAAGTTTTTGTGTGTGTGTGTAAGTTTTTTTTGTGTGTAAGTTTTTGTGTGTGTGTGTACATTTTTGTGTGTGTGTGTGTAAGTTTTTGTGTGTGTGTAAGTTTTTGAGTGTGTGTGTAAGTTTTTGTGTGTGTGTAAGTTTTTATGTGTGTGTGTGTAAGTTTTTGTGTGTATGTAAGTTTTTGTGTGTTTGTTTAAGTCTTTTTGTGTGTGTAAGATTTTGTGTGTGTGTAAGTATTTGTGTGTGTGTAAGTTTTTGTGTGTGTGCAAGTTTTTGTGTGTGTGTGTGTAATTTTTTGTGTGTGTGTGCAAGTTTTTGTGTGTGTGTGTGTGTCAGTTTGTGTGTGTGTGTAAGTTTTTTTGTGTGTTTAATTTTGTGTGTGTGTTTGAGTTTTTGGGTGTGTTTTTGTTTTTGTGTGTGTGTAAGTTTTTGTGTGTGTGTAATTTTTTGTGTGTGTTTAAGTTTTTGTGTGTGTGTGTGAGTTTTTGTGTTTGTGTAAGTTTTTATGTGTTTGTGTGAGTTTTTGTGTGTGTGTGTAAGTTTTTTTGTGTGTTTCTAAGTTTTTGTGTGTGTGTGTAAGTTTTTGTGTGTGTGTGTAAGTTTTTGTGTGTGTGTAAATTTTTGTGTGTGTGTGTGTAAGTTTTTGTATGTTTTTGTGTTAGTTTTTGTGTGTGTGTGTATGTTTTTGTGTGTGTGTGTGTGTAAGTTTATTTGTGTGTGTTAGTTTTTGTGTGTGTGTGTAAGTTTTTGTGTGTGTGTAAGTTTTTGTGTGTGTGTGTGTAAGTTTTTGTGTGTGTGTAAGTTTTTTTGTGTGTGTGTGTAAGTTTTTGTGTGTGTGTGTAAGATTTTGTATGTGTGTAAGTTTTTGTGTGTAAGTTTTTGTGTGTGTGTGTAAGTTTTTGTGTGTGTGTGTAAGTTTTTTGTGTGTGTAAGTTTTTTTGTGTGTTTGTAATTTTTTTTGTGTGTGTAAGTTTTTGTGTGTGTGTGTAATTTTTTTAGTTTGTCTTAGTTTATGTTTGTGTTTTAGTTTATGTGTTCTTTTTTATTTTTTTGTGTGTGTGTAATTGTTTGTGTGTGTGTAATTTTTTTTGTGTGTGTGTGTTTAATTTTGTGTGTTTGTGTAAGTTTTTGTGTGTGTGTAAGTTTTTGTGTGTGTGCAAGTTTTTGTGCATGTGTAAGTTTTTGTGTGTGTGTAAGTTTTTGTGTGTGTTTGAAGTTTTTGTGTGTGTGTAAGTTTTTGTGTGTGTGTGTTAGTTTTTGTGTGTGTGTGAAAGTTTTTGTGTGTGTGTTTAATTTTTTTTGTTTGTGTAAGTTTTTTTTCGTGTGTGTGTAATTTTGTGTGTGTGTGTTAGTTTTTGTGTGTGTGTGTATTTTTATTTGTGTGTGTTATATTTTGTGTGTGTGTGTGTAAGTTTTTGTGTGTGTGTGTAAGTTTTTTTTGTGTGTAAGTTTTTTTGTGTGTGTAAGTTTTTGTGTGTGTGTAAGTTTTTGTGTGTGTGTGTACTTTTTTGTGTGTGTGTGTAATTTTTTGTGTGTGTGTAAGTTTTTGTGTGTGTGTGTAAGTTTTTGTTTGTGTGTAGGTTTTTGTGTGTGTGTGTAAGTTTTTGTGTGTATGTAAGTTTTTGTGTGTTTGTTTAAGTCTTTTTGTGTGTGTAAGATTTTGGGTGTGTGTAAGTATTTGTGTGTGTGTAAGTTTTTGTGTGTGTGTAAGTTTTTGTGTGTGTGAAAGTTTTTGTGTTTGTGTGTAAGTTTTTGTGTGTGTGTGCAAGTTTTTGTGTGTGTGTGTGTGTAAGTTTTTGTGTGTGTGTTATTTTTTGTGTGTGTGTTAGTTTGTGTGTGTGTGTGAGTTTTTTTTTGTGAGTAAGTTTTTTTGTGTGTGTAAGTTTTTGTGTGTGTGTTAGTTTTTATGTGTGTTTAAGTTTTTGTGTGTGTGTGTAAGTTTTTGTGTGTGTATGTAAGTTTTTTTTGTGTATGTAAGTTTTTGTGTGTGTGTGTTAGTTTTGTGTGTGTGTGTAAGTTTTTGTGTGTGTGTTTGTAAGTTTTTGTGTTTGTGTATGTTTTTTTGTGTGTGTGTAAGTTTTTGTGTGTGTGTGTGTAAGTTTTTGTGTGTGTGTAATTTTTGTGTGCGTGTGTGTTTGTTTTTGTGTGTGTGTGTGTGTAAGTGTGTGTGTGTTTTTTTTTTTTTGTGTGTGTTTAAGTTTTTGTGTGTTTGTAAGTTTTTGTGTGTGTGTGTGTAAGTTTTTGTGTGTGTGTAAGTTTTTGTGTGTGTGTGTGTAAGTTTTGTGGGTGTGTGTGATTTTGTCTGTGTGTAAGTTTTTGTGTAAGTTTTTGTGTTTAAGTTTTTGTGTGTAAGTTTTTGTGTGTGTGTAAGTTTTTGTGTGTGTGTTTAAGTTTTTGTGTGTGTTAGTTTTTTTGTGTGTGTAAGTTTTTTTTTGTCTTGGTAATTTTTTGTGTGTGTGTGTGTTTGTGTGTGTGTTTTTTAGTTTTTGTGTGTGTGTAAGTTTTTGTGTGTGTGTAAGTTTTTTTGTGTGTGTGTAATTTTGTTTGTGTTTTTAATTTTTTTTTCGTGTGTTAGTTTTTTTGTGTGTGTGTGTGTTATTTTTTTTGTGTGTGTTAGTTTTTGTGTTTGTGTAAGTTTTTGTGTGTGTGTAATTTTGTGTGTGTGTGCAAGTTTTTGTGCTTGTGTAATTTTTTGTGTGTGTGTTATTTTTTGTGTGTGTGTGAAGTTTTTGTGTGTGTGTAAATTTTATTGTGAGTGTGTTAGTTTGTGTGTGTGTGGGATATTTTTTGTGTGTGTGTGTAAGTTTTTGTGTGTGTAAGTTTTTTTTTGTGTGTGTGTAAGTTTCTGTATGTGTGTAAGTTTTTGTGTGTGTGTAAGTTTTTGTTTGTGTGTCTAAGTTTTTTTTTGTGTTTATGTTTTTTTGTGTGTGTATTTTTTTGTGTGTGTGTAAGTTTTTGTGTGTGTGTGTGTGTGTGTAAGTTTTCGTGAGTGTGTAAGTTTTGTGTGTGTGTAAGTTTTGTGTGTGTGTAAGTTTTTGTGTGTGTGTAAGTTTTTGTGCGTGTGTATGTAAGTTTTTGTGTGTGTGTGTAAGTTTTTTGTGTGTGTAAGTTTTTTTTGTGTGTGTACGTTTTTGGAACTTTGGGGGGGGGGGGTTGGTGGGAGGGTGGAGGGGGGGGGGTTGGAGGGAGGGTGGAGGGATAGGGTTAAGGGATAGGGGTAGGACTTGGGGCCCAAGTATCATAAGAAATTGTTTGTCTAGTATGCATCTCAAATCATCGTGGTATGCATATTCTCACGATGATGCCATAAAAATGCCCCGAAACAAGGTCACTTAACACTATCAAAAATCCAATTGGTAAATCGAATGTGCTTGAACTTGTTCCAGTTCAATGGAATGAACCTGTTACGATATTGTGACGCTTAACATCAGTTGGGCAATGTCCCAGAAACAATGCATTGGATGTATTTCTAAAATTATAATATGTTCAATGGCTTGTTGGTTCAGTCGATTAACGTGTCTTTCTTTTACCTTAGGAAATCACAGGTCTCACATTCGATTCCTACTTCAAACACAAATTTCATATAAATCAATGGGAAGTTACTTAAAATGTAAAAAATCGTATCATTGGAAAAGAAAAATATCATCATTAGAGAACAATAAAATGAGATCAATAAAAAAAATTTAATGTAATTATGTAAATTAATTAATAATAAATTAATTTATGTAAATTAATTAAACAAATTAAATTACAGAAAGAATTTCACAATTTCATACAAAGGAAACATCACGCACTTTGAACACAGATCAACCCGAATGTTCATGGTTGTTGAATTCCGGTCATTACACTGTCTGCTTGTATGGCGGGAGACACTCTGCTACCTTATATTATAGCTATATTGGGAGACACTCTGCTACCTTATATTATAGCTATATGGGAGTACTGTCCGCTACCTTTAATTGTATCAATACTACTGTTGTTTTACCGGTGACATTGCGGTATTAAAGAAGTATCCACCCACGGTCCCAGTTTTGTTAGATAAATGTCCCTCCCAGATTTATTTATTTGGGCCCCTTATTTATTTTCCTTCCTTAAGTATTAATTATTAGTTTTCCTATTATTTTTTTACGCCATTTTTGGTCCTCTTATCTGTGTAAGTGCTTAATATACAATGAGGGACAAACTATTCAGTTAGGGTGGTTGACTAGTAAATTAGTAGTCCTGGGATTGGCTGGAAAGATTCATTTACCACCCTAGTAACCCCCGCCGAGCACGCGGCTAGCGGGCCGGGAGGAAGTGTTCATTTTTTAGTCAGTTCATTTTATACCGCGTGATTGTGAATACAGTAAGCATTTTCTATGTACTCTTTTTAACGTTTCAGCTTAGGTCGAATCTAAAAGAGTTAGTTAGAAATCTTATCGGTAAACTTTGGCTTTAAATGTGGCCATAGACCATCCGATCACGTTAGTATACGGAACCGTTGGAGTAACCGCGGAAATCCCACTAATTTGGGGCCAAAGAGGGATCTTCCCCCTCCAGTAAGTGGCATAGCAACTCTTTGCGCCATTTTTGCCTTTAAAAGTGGTGACCCCGCACAAATAATCCTCCAATAAGTGGTGCCAGCGGTACTCACACATCCAATAAGTGGTGGCAGCAAGAACAGGAATTTTTAACAGCGTTGATAATAAAAGAATTCCGCGCTTTCGAAGAGACAGGGTAATTTAGCCTACAAATGTAGCCTATTGTAGTTACAGAGGCTATATATAAAGATAGTAAGGAGAAAATTTTTATCGGAGCTGTGCCTAGTCGGATAATAATAGATAATAAAATTTAATAATCAATAAATCACGCGAATAATTAACTTCTGAGACAAGGGAGGCTGCGCCACCCAAAAATAATCGACAAATTATAAGAAAATAATTTTTCACGAAAGAATAAAAAGAAACATTGATAAAAGGATTTTCATTTGAACGAAAGACGTTAAATAAACCTTAAAATAATGGCGGACAAACGAAGAATGCAGACAAGATCTACCGCGGTAAAACAAAAATTGGATTCAGACACACAATTATATGCGACTCCCGCTGGAAATACCCTAAGAAAAACACCATCAGATAGAACCATATATCACTCAACAGGTGAAATAGACATTTCCGGGACATGTGAAGAGGATATCTTCAAACCAAAATCAGTAAGAGAGATCCCCGGTACGACCCAGAGAAGAAGAAAAAAATCTTAAACAAGGGCAGGAAGAATTGCTCTTAGATAAGGAAATCCAAACAAAAGAAACAGTGGCGATAATACATGAGGAAAAATTATTACAAGAAAGAATGGGTATAACAAAAAAAACTCACCCTTCAAAGAAGGTACAAAAAGTAGGGGAGTTGCGGGGAGAAAAAAACATTATACAACGAGTAGACTCAGAAAACGAGTTAAAAGAATATAATAACAGTGAGATTCAGAGTAGGCCAAGTAGCAGGAGTAGTAGAAGCTCAATTTCGAGTAGGAGCTCGCGAAGGAGTACTCAAGTAGATACAACGCAACAGATATTAAATTTCATGGAGAAAGAGAGGATAGCTAGAGAACGACAAGAAGAGGCTGATAGGATAGCCAGAGAAAAAAAGGAGGAGGCAGACAGAGAGGAAAGAAAACACATAATGTAAATGATTGCAGGGAGAAATGACCAAGAGCCTCAGAAGTCGTCTAAAATAGAGATAATTCAGGAAGTAAACCTTCAACCAATGAAAAGAAATGAAGATGTACATTTATACATATACTATTTTGAAAAAACGGCGGAACTAAGCCGATTATCGAGAGAAAATTGGGTGACAAGAATAGAACCCCTTCTCGACTAAAATGCACAACTTGTATGTAAAGAATTACCAATGGACTACTCAAGAGATTTTGAAAGACTAAAACAAGCCATTTTTGAAAAATTTCAACTCTCCCCCGTTTCAAAGAAGGTTTAGAAGCGAAAGAAAACGAGACATCGAAACTTACAAAGAATTCAGATACAAACTAAAAGATATGTGTTTAAAATGGCTAGAGTTAGAAAATTATAGAATGTATGAAGACCCGGAAGAGATAAAAAAAAATTGACGAAAGTGGTAAATAAAACAGTAATGGAACAACTTTTAGAAAATACCCACAGAGAATTGAAATATATTTGAAAAAAAAGAACCCAAAAACAAGCGAAGAAATGGCGGAAATGGCAAATAGGTGGACCGAAATAAGAGAGGAATTTGAGGAGACATACATATTTAAATATATAGATTATGAAAAAAATAGGCAATATAATACAGCGCACGTAGAATTAAGTTGATATAAGTATGGTACTAGGGGGTATTTTGCAATAAACTGCCCCAGTAAACATGACAAAAACCCACATAAAATGACAGCCTGGGCCATGACCCATAATAAGGAAAAAAAATTACGCATTTGCAGAGTCACATAAAATATACGGAAAG
>NC_142794.1:105587306-105702306 GCF_049724085.1 Artemia sp. Qi Xiang Cuo | reverse complement strand
TTTTTTGTTGGAGAAATGCTGGAATTATGTTCTTTGAAAGGGAGGTAACGGATATTTGGTATTAAGCTCGTTGACGATACTCAGCACCCCAACTCTTGAATTAAAAGAATCAGGTAAATATGAAGATTTCACCTGTCTTGGTGAAGATTCCTTAGAGGAACACTCGGGACCACTTTCAATCCTAGTAAAGAGCGAACCACGACCTATGGTAACCAAAAGTTAAAATGTGTTTTAAAGAAAAACTGTGGTGAGAAAAATTACCATGTGCAGTTATTCAAAAATGACTTTTAAATTCTACTAGCTGTCGGGGTATTGTAATTACCTGCTATTAGAAGGTTTTGGCTATTTGAAAAATAGGATTCAGATGACATTTGACATCAAATGACATTTCAATATTCATTGCAAAAACCTAGCCTTACGCGAGTTGGTAGACAATTTTTAACTCAATCAACAAGCTCGCCTTCCTTTTGTTTGTTGTTTATCATCTATGCGTGTATCTATTCTAGGTTCAAACCCAAATACAGAAACGAGCCTTGAAATTGAGTTTGACAAGTTTTCGCACGCTGTTGTATACCCGGATATAGCTACTATTGAAAAATTTGCCGAGTATACCGATAAAATGGCAGAAAACCCTAAAATCCGTCGAAGAGTAAGTTTGTTTATAACCCTTGTTCTTTTTATCATATCTCATTCTTAAAGACTTAAATATTGGGTGTAAATGTATGAGCAGTCCACTTCGTAAGGAGACATGTTAAGAAAAAAAATTCTTACTTCATAATATGCAAAATAATTTTAGTTAATATATTTTCCAGCAGGAGAACCTTTATCGTCACTTCTTTCACTGTATTTCCAGTTTTTTAATCCCATTTTTCAAGATATATGCCTATTCTCCAAGTCTTGAAAATCGTTTATAATACAAACACCCAAGAGCCATCTAGCTAATCTAACCTAACCTAATTTATTAATATTTGTCTATGAATATCTTTTTGGCGGATAGCAGTGATGGTGCTTAATTTTCATATTTGAAAACGGTCAAATCTAATGTCTATTTTGTTAAAAAAAATTGTACAACAGTGTAAGAAGTGATGATAAAGGTTCTCCCGCTGGAAAATATGTTAACTAAGATTATTTTACATGTTATGAAGTAAGAATTGTTTCTTTAACATGTCTCCTTCTCCTTATGCAGTGGACTGCTCATACATTTACTTCAAATATTGTATTATATAATGTATAAATTGCATAATGTCTTTTTTTGGTCCCAATGACTCTTCTTTGCTGATAAGATTAGATTTTTTACTAGAAAGAATTGTGTCACACAAAGTATTTTCTAGCTTTGACCAAATTGGGAAGTTAGTTTTCTGCTAGAGCATAAATGTAAAAGTTCGAGTTACTCTAGCCTCTGTAAATATTCAGATGCAAAAGTTATAATATTTTTAGTTGTATCATAGGCTTATAAATTGTGTCTTGAACATAATTTCATCGTACTAATATTATCTGTACAATCATGTATGTGACAAAAAGTGCTTACAATCTATTTACCATTTCGTAGGCCAAGATAGTCAAGTCCGTAAATGTATATAAAAAAGTCTTTATTTTTGCTATGTACCAAACCAGAAGTATAAAAATAAATGATTTATAACCCACCTCATAATGAGTTATGCCACTTGTGGAGTAACACAAAAAAAAGGACAAAAGAGAAAATGAAATACACTACAAATAAAAAACTCTGCAAAAAAGAAAAGAAAAAAATACACTACAAATAAAACAAACACTACAATTAGATTAACTGAATAGATGGACCAAAGGATGATGAGGTGATAAACGATAAAAAGCTGATTCTGACAACCTTCCATGCAGCACAGCCAGCTATGCAATTATATCAGGGACATCAAAGTTACGAATTATCTTACCATTGCTATGCCAGGGGGAGAGATGAAGTAAAAATTTATAATATCTGAAATAAAAAGACCGGATGTGCTTAATATCATTTTTCTTTAGAAGGGGATAAAGACCAGAAAGATAAAGTACAGATTCTAGCATATAGCCTACCCAGTGCACGTCTATTATACTTCCCTCGATTGGCAACAATCTTAGAATAGCCCATTTGAATTTTCTTTTGAACATCACGAACAGTGCACTGCCGTAGGCTAGAAATTGAATTAGTAACAGTAATACCCAACCACCGAAAGGCGGAAACAGAAGGTATAGAAATACCGCGACAAAGTAAGGGAGCATTAGAGGAAGTCGGACCATTAAAAACTAGAAGCTCACGTTTCTCAACATTAGGAGAAAGACCAATTTTAGAAAATAAACGTGAAACTTTTGAGACCATAAACGAGATACCTTGCTTATTTTTACACAAAAGTAGAAGATCATCCGCATAGGCAAGATAAGAAACATCTGAGAGGCCAATGAAATAATTTGATCCAATATCATGTAATATACCAGAAATGCACATTTTGAATATACTAGATGGTAAAACCCCTCTCTGTTTGACACCCCGATGTACACGGACAAACGAAGGTCCAGATTTATTAATTCGGAGGAAAGAATTCTCATGCTAAAAACGAAGAAGAAAAATAAATTTAGAAAGGTCCAAAGTTCATATATAAAGTGGCGACTATTGGCCAGGCTATTCTTAAGGGCGGAAGAAAGAACACGATATGCATGTTGACAACCAATACCAGATTGAAACCCAAATTGACTCAATCCGAAATTTATATTTTCATTTAAATGAGGAAGTAAAATATATTCAAGGATTTTACTAAAGTCACACACAGTGGTTATAGGGCGATAAGATGAACAATAAGAAGGGAGTTTTCCTTGTTTTAATATTGAGGTTACAGTTCAACAAAGGAAGCTATTCGGAACCAGCGAAGATGTTAAACACATTTGGAACAACAACTGCAAATGAAATAAAAGAACAATACACTTTGGATTTAGATTATTTACACTAATACCATCAATATCAAAGGAGGAAGATTTCAGTTGCTTAATTGCTTTTGCAACAGCAGCTACTGATACTGGAATAATATGACCTTGATGAAGCGAAGGCGGAAGAATTTTAAAAAGTAACCGAGAATAATGTGACTGCACGAAAAAGATTAATTTTGGAAAAAATTGCCGAATAGTAAACATACCAAGTTGAACTGGAAATCGAATGATTATTATAAGGATCACTTTAATCCAGCTTCTCAGTATTGATCAATTTGGACCAATCCTTTTTAGATGCTGGAAATTCCATACCCTTATAACGAATGGATTTAAGGAACTTTTTATATTCATTCTTTGTTTTCTGCTTTATATCTGCATCAGACCCCGAGATAGGTCTACCACAATCAGCCCAAGTCCGCAGCCAAAGTTTTGCCTTATTTTTATAATTCTTTAATTCAGGATCGGCAACCCATATAGATTTCCGCCTTTTAACACGCATACGCTCTTCGGGAACTGCAATTTTTTCAGCTTCTTTCATACATCTAATTATATCATCATAATATCTATCAAGATCACGCTTACTACCCTTTACTGTTACCTGTAGTATACCTCTATTTTTATACCCTGGTATATTTTGGAATGCTCAATTTTTATATAATTTTAATAAATTTAATTTTTTGAAGAAATTATTTTTATTACGAAAAGAGTAGGTGAGATTAGATAAATTATGAGGTTTTTTAAAAGAAAATTTGAATCTCACCGAGAGGAGAAAAAGTGCGATTAAAAAAAAAAGAGAAAAAAAAACCAAAGAAAATACCCTTTACTTGAAATTGGAGTAGATGGTAAGGCAGACGAATACAACTAAGCAATGTAAATAAAGACAATAAATATAAAGCAAAATCGACTCTTTTCCAATTACTACTTTTAAACCATTTAGAATTCCCAATAGGCCCAACATTGCAAAGACTACGTTTCAATTTAGCAGTAAATCAAAGCGATAGATGGTCAAAGTCATCAGTCTCAATATCAACATGAATAATCGAGCATTCTATCTCTGACGAACTGAGTTTATGATCAATATTAAAAACACTACCAGACTGATGGATGTAAGAGAAGGGTAAATCTTTCTTCAGAATCACGTAAGGGGGCATGGACTCCAATATTTCTCGGTATCGATAACTTTGTTCATCTAAATCCGTATTAAAGTCACCAAGGACTATAAAATCAAGTTTATTTTCCTTGACATGATTCATCACGGAACTTAAAGACTTGCATGCAATAGCAAATCTATTTATTGAATCCAGTGTATTATTTGTATATGGAAGATAAATATTGGCAAACACAGTACTATTTACTCTCACAGCAAGAATGTGCTTATCCGAATAAAAAAGGGACTGGTTCGAAAGATCAATACATTTTTAAAAAATACAGGCTAGACCACCTGAAGGGCGATCACGTGTGGGAAATGCATGAGAAGTAAACACCGAATGAATAGAGCTCCAATGAAGGAAATTTCTGCTAGAGGCAGTTAACAAGGTTTCTTGCAGGCAGACAACGTCAAAGTTCTCGTATAGAACGTCAATATAAGCATCTTTTTCTTTTGTACCATTGCTATTGTGCGATATGATTGAAATTTGTAAAGTCATTTAGAGGCTTGTTGACTTGCAAGACCACGGAGAACGGAGCATGACTATCTAAAGGACGCGTGTTCGCCATTGCAGTTGGCACATTTTGGTGTGGCATTGCATGGATTTTCTTTCGTACTAATATGAGGGCCGGCATAACGATTACATTTGGGCGCAGGACTGGGGCAAGAAGACTGCAAGTGGTGGGGTGATCGACACTTAAAACAACACTTTGGAATTTCCTTAAACTCGTTCTGTCTGAAGAATTCATAACCAATTCGTACGTATGCTTTGAAACAAGCAGATTTAGAAAAGAATCCTCAAAATCAAGCTTAACTGATTTCGAAGAGCCCAGCCTTTTGGCAGCAACAATACCGCTACAATTTGAGAAAGACTGAATCGCATAATTCTCTAAGGGTGAATACTGGAAACAAGTTCAAGGCCAGTGATTTTATCAATAGCGTCTTTCCTTTTAATGGGATCCGATAAATGAGACGGAACTTGAGAGACGACAATATACTGTCTAGTAGAGCCTGCAGGTTCTCGTAACTGAGGGTAATTGAGGCTATAATTGTCCAAATTTGCTGACACAATTTGAACAAGCAGATGAACTTTGGAAACTTTTAGGCTAATTGTGAATATGCCACAGCCGGCAACACTGGAACTTCAGTTGGAAGTTTAATCCCACAAGCTGGCATAGTGATGCTAGCTTCATCACACTTCTTCAAAAAATCGAGCAAGTCCTTAATATTACTGGTTACAAACTTTGCACCACTGCGGCGACGGGGAATTTCATCATGCGCAAGTTTTGAGCTTAGATCAGCCCTAGCTTCAACTATTTTTGGTGAAGAAAAAAGAACACTCCATATTCAATAATTTCCTTCTCAGAAATCGAATTCAGCCAATTACTTTGGACAAAATTTAACACAGGCGAATAGACAAGTCCAAAGTCATTCAGATCCTCCGATTGTTTGCTAATACTTGGCATCTGTTCAAGGCTCCTATTGTCAACCACCACAATTTTAAACCGTTCAATTTATAAATATAAGTCACTGTTATATATCCTTACAATCCCAAGCCAATTGTTGCGAAATAATAGAAGGCCACTTAATTAATTATGAAAAATAGGTCAGGATTAAGAGTCTCTATGATCCCAAGTCAATTATTGTGAAGTGTTAAATTAATTCGGTTGAAAAGAAACTCACTCATTTAGTAATGTTCATAGAGTATCCGATTTTAGTTGTTCTCACATTGAACTCTGAATCAAGACTGAAAATACACTGTTGATTGTTTACACTGTTGACTGCTTCAATCAAACAGTTCGTGGTAACGAACTGTAAGTAAGGAGCGACCCGGCTCAATGGTAACTGAAACTCTAAAAAACAAAATTTTGATACCAATAGATACATCAAAAGAATCAGATTTTAATTCTGATTTCAAATATATAAGTTTCATAGAGTTAAACTCTATCTATCAAAAGTTACGCGACTGAAAATATTTGGATTCTTTTCGAAAAAAGGGGGAACGACCCCATAAAAATTACAGAACCTTAATGAGAGTCACACCATCATATTCCATGTATCAGAGAACCCTACCGGAAAGGATCTAATCTCCTATCTAGAGAAATGTGGAATTTTGTATTTTTTTGCCAGAAGAAAGATCACGGGTGCGTGGTTCTTTGTTTGTTTGTTTGTTTTTTTTTTCCCAGGGGTGATCGTATTGACCCAGTGGTCCTAGAATGTTACGGGAGGACTCATTGGAACGTAAATTAAAAGTTCTAGTGCTCTTTCTAAGTGATCAAAAAAAATGGAGGGCAACTAGGCCTCCTCCCATGCACATTTTTTTTCCCAGAGTCACCTGATCAAAATTTTGATATAACCATTTTGTTCAACATGGTCGAAAATTTAATAACTATGTCTCTTAGGATGACTTAATCCCTCGAAGCCCCCAGGAGGAGGACTGAAAGTTATGAACTTTACCCAATGTTAACATATAGTATTGGCTATTGGGACCCGGCTCAATGGTAACCGAAACTTTAGAAAACGATATTGATACAAATAGATACATCAAAAGAATTGGATTTTTAATGCTAATTTCAAATATATAAGTTTCATCAAGTTTAATCCTACCCATCAAAAGTTACGCGCCTGATTAAATTTGGCTGATTTTCGAAAAAAGGGCGAAAGACCCCCTAAAAGTTATAGAACCTTAATGAAAATCACACCATCATATTCTTCTTATCAGAGAACCCTACTATAGAGTTTTCAAGCTCCTATCTACAAAAATGTGGAATTTTCCATTTTTTGCCAGAAGAAAGATCACGGGTGCGTGTTTATTTTTTTTTTTTTTCCCTAGGGGTAATCGTTTATACCCAGTGGTCCTATAATATCGTGGGAGGGATCATTGGAATGGAAATTAAAAGTTCTAGTGCCCTTTTAAGTGACCAAAAAAATGGAGGGCAACTAGACCCCTCCCACGCTCATTGTTTTCCCAAAGTCACCTGATCAAAATTTTGAGATAGCCATTTTGTTCAACATATTCGAAAATATTACAAGTATGTCTTTTAGGATGACTTAATCCCCCGAAGTTCCCGGGGGGAGGGCTGAAAGTTATGAACTTTACCCAATGTTAACATATAGTATTAGTTATTGGGAAGTATACAGTACAGACGTTTTCAGGGGAGATTTTTCCTGGTAGTGGGGTGGAGGGTCGGGAAGGGACGTAAGCAGGGGGGGGGGCCTCCGGGCCTGGCCCCCCCCCAAAATCTCACGATTTTTTTCATTTTCCCTCAGTTTTCCGATTTTTATCACAGAATAATGGGTTTGAAGGATTTGGCCCCACTCCAAACAAATTGGACCCCCCCCCCCCCGAAACAAATTCCTGCATACGTGACGGGGGTCGTGGGTTATGTAGGAGGATCTTTCCATGAAGGAAGTTTTCATGGGGGAAGGGACATTGCTATGAAGGGGACGCCGAACTTCTCAGCATTATTTAAAAAAAGATCAGAAATCAAATAGAAAAAAACAAGTTTTTCAACTGCAACAGCAGCAACATCAAAACTTTAAACGAACAGAAAATATTACATATATGAATGGGTTCACCTCCTAGTCAATACCTCACTCTTTAAGCCAGAGATTTTTTAGTATTTTCATAAGAGCTATTTATTCTAACTAACGGCCTTTGTGATTAAGCGGTCATTTTTAAAGAATTGGAACAAAATTCGAACTTTCGCTTAAAGAGCAAGGTATTGACTAGGGGGCGAACCCCCTAATATACGTATTAAAAATATATGAATATAGAAGTTCGTTACGTAAGTTAATTCGTAAGTTACGTATATTTATTACTAATAAAAACGTTCGTAAATAAAATGAAACAAGTTTCGAGAAAGCCATTTAACCAAATAAAAGTAAATTAATATGAAATTTTTGTTTTAATTATTCATGTACTGTGAGCCAAGATCAAAACCTGCATCTATGCAAAAACGTTCAAAAATTAAATAAAAAAAACAAGTTTTTTTAACTGAAAGTAAGGAGCGACATTAAAACTTAAAACGAACAGAAATTATTCCGTATATGAAAGGGGATGTCCCCTCCTCAACGCCTTACTCTTTACGCTTAAGTTTGACTTTCTCACAAATCTATTTTTTTTTAACAATAAAAAACTTTAGCTTAAAGAGCAAGGCGTTGAGGAGGGGACAGCCCCTTTCATATACGGAATAATTGCTGTTCGTTTTAAGTTTTAATGTCGCTCCTTACTTTCAGTTAAAAAAAACTTGTTTTTTTAATTTAATACATAAATAAGACTCTTCTTACAGGCGGAAGAAGGCCACAGAATAATAGATTTGATAAACTAGTAATTAAGGAATATGTTTTCACCGGAATCTAAATTTTGGCAGAATTACAGCAAAAAACAGCAGGCGAATTTGATTCCTCATGGAAGGGATCTAGCTGATGAAATCCCCCACCGGATGGAACAATTTTCTTCATCCCTTTTTTGTCTGATCTGTCGTATTAGTGTATAGATCCATTAGAGAAGTGCCACATGGTAATTACTTGAAATACCGCTATTCAATGTGTATAGTATTACATGGTAGTTTGATGTAATTCTCGTAACCCTAGGTTCTTTCTTTAAAAAAATGCTACAACGAGCAATATTAGTGGAATTCATTAATTAAATTTTATTAATTATTTCGATCTAATTATTACTATTATTTGATTATTTTTACGTTTCATTTATTTTTAATTAATTAATAATTTATAAATTATTTTCATTTATTTACTGCGCCCTTTACTTTATTTTAATAAAAATGAAATTAAAATATTACAACTGATTATAACTTAGATTATTTGTTTGAAAATTTTCTGCGCCCGGGGCGAGTGCCCCCTCTGTCCCTCCCCTGAAACCGCCTCAGAATTTTAAATAGGCTTTTATGATGTTTTAGCCGAAAAGACAATGGATAAAGTTAACTTTGTACTTCAAGATGGATGTTTTCCTTCGAAAAAAGGGTTTGCACGAAGAATTACAAAAAGTATTTACTACTGAATTCGAAATTTTATTTCTGATTCATTTAAACTTCAGAATGGTCTAGTCCTTATGCAAAAGGTGAAAAATCCTGAATGGTACACTATAATCAAATTTGAAATAAAAATTAAATCCTGTTTATATGAAAATATAGAAAGTTTCTTACATGATACTATCATTGTAATTCCTATATTTATTGTCATTATGTTAGGAAATGAGAATTTATTCTAAATTGGAAGGGCGGACCTTTACTTGGAACTATCATTGTAATTACTGTGTATATTTGACTCGATAGACTTCTACATAGAATAGCTGGAATAAATAGACCACGCCAAAGTAGAAATAGGGTATCATTATTGTAAGACTAATGCACGGGGTGGTAGGGGCAGGAATGGGTATCATATTATGCTAAGGAATTTTCTCGCTCAATTTTTGTCCCCTATTTATTGTGTGGGCTAAGTGAAATTAGCTTCAGAATGGTTAATTAAGAGTTTGATATATTGACGATTCATTTAGAACTCTAAGACTCTGAAGTTTCTAAGTCCCTTTTTTCTTAGTCTAGTGGATGTAGGACTTCATGGTCATTTCCCTTGAAGAAGGATTTGGCAATTTTCTCTTCTCATTTTTCAGAGCAATGAAATGATATAGACCATATTCAATGCCATGCCACACTTATACCAGCCATAACAACTAGTCTATACCAAAACCAACAAAGCGTTTTTTCAACCTGCGATTTGCTATAAAGAAAAGGCGAGTGAATATAAAAAGTTACAAACAAGGTAACTGCTCTAAGTTATCGCTTTGACGATTGAGGCGTTGGCATTATCTTTTACCGTTCTTTGTAAATCCCTCCTCATAAAATTAATTTTAAAGAAGTTTGCAATGGAAATGAAAGATCCATATCAGGACTTAAAATGAGCAGGAAGGATTTTCTATAATCACTCAAATTAAAAACGGCAAAAAATCATTGTTAGATAATGAATGAAACCTACGAACAGAAATTAGACTAAGTAATCACATTAATATTTATAATCCCTTGGAAGTTTAGATAAGTAATTTTTCTGCTCTCTCAAGATTCTAGTTTATCATAAAAAGACGAAAAATTTGCTATCATTCTATACCCTACTCAGTTCCATCCATCCACCGGATTTTTTTTTTTTTTTAATTTGATGTGCATCTGATACATTGGCTGAAAGTTGTTGAAAGAACGGGCCATTGTCCTATATTTTTAGTATGTATAGACCCTCCTTTAGGGTAAGGAGGGTCACAATCCAATGATAAAAATGTGTAGCAGTTTTGGTGGAAGATACAGCTGCAGGCTTGGGGCAAAATTGCATGTTTCAGATGGAACACCTACCTTCGACTTTAGATCACATGCTTATAGGGATGAGCAGATAAATCCTAAAATGAGTAGAAATTATACTCAGCTCAAATTCCAACCGAACAGAAATTACTATAATGAGCTTGGCTTCTCTCTAAATATCTTCTCTTAAACCCCAGCTCCTGCATAAACTCTTTAATCTCTTACTCCAAGGTTAAAGTAATATTCCTAGCTTTGTTCCTAGCTTTCCTCCTTGAGAAGTTTTTTGACACTTCACAGGCCATTTTCAAAATAATTCCGACTACCTTCTATGAGCTTCTAAAGCTTGAAATAGTTGTGGCCTAAAGAGAAACTTGTGTCCCACGAGGGTGGTCATGGACTAATGGCTTATTTCCAGAAAGTGCTTAAGTTGGCTAAGGAACTGAAAGTAACTTCTCTGGGACCTCGAGCAGAATGCAGGCTTTTTGCCAGGGTAGACTCATTTTAGTATTAGGCCCATGGCTTTCGGAACTTGAAGATGCTCTGTTATCAATAAGAGTAGACATCATACAAAACGATGTCATGCATTTTATTGTATTATTTTATATTATATTAATTATTTGCCTCTCATTGCATATTCATGCCTCCAAATATTATGCTGCAATGTTGAGTCAACCTATAATAAATAAAATAGCTAGGTAGAGATTATTTACACAAAATAGTCCATCATAAACGAATTCCAGAAGAATTATCTATTAGTTAGAATCATAATTATGTGTCATTATTTTACTAGGCTATAGTTCCCTCGACGGATGCCCCTCTTCAGTTTTAGCCTCCAGTGTTGTTTTCACTTACGGTTCTGGTAATCAAAACTCGTGAAAGGTTCAACAGGATACCACTATGAGTCCACGCCGTCGTTGTTTTCCTTCAGACAATGAGGGCGGGGCATGGAAATTGCTTCGGACAAGTATCAATCATAATTTATTATTGAGTGGTAACACAAAACCATGTCAAAATACAAAACCGCAGCAGGGTTTTATGCCCAGTTTATCACCATTAGGACAGATATTTCTAGAGCAATTTGCTGTTATAAAATCTTGTTTTGATTTTTCTCTGCTGATTTCGTCATTCATAGTAGGATGGACCTTCAAACGGTTCAAAAAGGATAAATAATCGCTATTTTTACAGACTTTATTTGACATTTCAAGGTAGGCAATTAAGCTTGGTGTATATTTTTTACTACAGACATTTTTTAGTATTTGACATTTGATGTTATTCCAGTAAATTTTTTCGGATAGCGATGTTCATCCTAACGTTCAATAGATTAGGGAAATTTGGAAGATACTTTTGTTCTGAGGTTGCTAAAAAAATTTGTCTTTTGCTCTTCATTCAAGTAATCTAAGCAAAAGAATCTAATTTGTTTTTTTCTTTCTTGTTATTTTTAGAGCAATGAAAATAGTATAGACAAAGACTTTGAGAAGGCAATTGCGGATATTCAGGAGATAATCAAGAGAGATCCTTTAAGTGAGCTGTCGGAGCAAGAGATAGATCTTTTGTGGCATTACAGAAAAGAATGCTGTAGTTTGATTCCTGGCTCCCTTGCCAAACTTCTCGACGCAGTTAAATGGAATAGCAGGGATGAAGTTTCTCAGGTTGCCAAGGCCACTAATAAGCTCTTTTTTTTAATATCATTAATCGTGGATATTGTTTTTATAACATGGTTTTTCAGTGCTTTACGTCAGTTTTTTTCATAGATATGAAATCTCTTGAGCCATTTTCCCCCAGAATAGGTATTTTTTTTATGCATGCACTAATTATTGTTGCTATGATTACTATTGGTTCTGAGAAAGAAAAATTAACTCTCTCTTCCTCTCTCTTTATTTCCTTCTCAGTTACTCTTTCTTTTGCTTGTACCCACTGAGAGCTTTTGTTTACATATATTTGATTGTACTGAATAACCTCATTTTTACGCCTTTTGCTTTGTTTTGAGTAGTTTTAAATTAGGCAGATCCTTGCAATACGTTGTTACGTTGTCTGAACCTGCAACATACTTTACCAGAGGCTTAAAAAAACATTTAGGTCTCAATCAGCATTGTTGTGCTAGTTTAAAAAGGGTCACAATAAGTTTTTGGAAGTGTGATAATCACATCCCACTCTCAAATTATATGGGCTCACCAATTAAATATATACCTTATATGCCTAAAATAGTCCAAGGAAAATTGCCTCTGAATAACATCAAAAAAGAAATTTATATCTCGGTTTGGTCAGTCATTTGTCATCGCTCTTTTTGTGCGTTTCTTCCGCATGCTGGCAGGAGTTAAACAAGGGTGCGTCTTGTCGCCGCTACTCTTCGTAATTGTAATTGATTAGAGACGACATCCAGCTGAATGCCAACATCCGCTGGCTGCAAAGACGCTGGCAACAAATTTATCGGTGATAAAACTGGCCATCCTCGTGTGACAGATGTAAAAAAAATTTACCGATGGAGATAACTTAGCCATGCACTACGTATGGACTATCCCTGCGACCGAATGCAGCGCTCTACTAGCAACCATCGGGTTCACACCTCAGAGGCAGACCCAAAAACACCATGCACCTGTCATACCAGACAGATCTACTTAACCTAAACACCTCAATCCAGCCTCAGTGAGAGGATATACTGACAGCAGCAAACTTTTGCAAAGATTAGCGGCTCCTTGTTGATGTCCTGGTGCTTCTGGAGGCACAGACGGATTTAAGGTGTAAGATAAGGATTTGCTAACATGTTTTCCTAATCAAGTTAACCAGATATTCCAGAATATTTAAGGTCTTTTCAGTTGTTTTCTTTAAACTCATTTCTAGATGTTATGTGTTTTTAACACCACAATTGTTTTCTGTATCATTCTTGTTTCTTGCTTCTTCTGAAGGAATATCTATCATAACAAAATTCTTACTTTTTAATTGGCAGAAAACACATCTAAACAGAGTTTTCTAAGTCGCCTTTAATTTAATCAACATCTTTTCTCTATGTATCGTTTTATTGAAAATTACGTGTTCATTGATTTTTCATTTTCTGTGTCTTTCCGTATTCTAAGTATTCTGATATGAAACTTTTTTTTTGGTAACGAAGATTCGCGAACATCTGTCTGAAACATTCTGGAATTTTGACAAAACTTTTTTCTATATCTTGCCTGTCTCGATCTTGCCGATCTAGCTCGATCTTACCGTATAAACGTCATTAGGGGAGAGGGGGATCTTTTCAGACTGAAATTAAATATTTTTCAAATTGAGAAACCTATACATGATACTTAATTCATAGTTATTGAAAATATAGTAAAATTTAAATAAAAGAAAAACAGAGTAGATTAAGCTTGGATTAAAGTGGGAGCAACCCCGGAAATTTGTTTAGTACAAATTTTCTGCATATTATGCAGTAAGAATTTTATTATTGCATTGTTCCCTTCGGAAGCGACCAACGACAAGAGACAAGTGGACTTTCCTCGTGATTTTTTTATTCTTTTCATTAATTTAACACAAATCTTTTTGTAAAAGGAATTTTCCACAAAATTAATGAGCCATATTAAACTTAAGATCAGCAGAAGTAAGTCTTATTGTAATGCAAACTCAAAACGATCTGAAATCGCTATCAAAGATTAAATGAAACCCAAAACGAACAAAAATCAAAAGAAATGATCATATCAAACATAAAGATAACAAATACTGATATATATATATATATATATATATATATATATATATATATATATATATATATATATATATATATATATATATATATATATATATATATATATATATATATATATATATATATATATATATATATATATATATATATATATATATATATATATATGTATATATATGTATATATATGCATATATTTATATATATTCTTAGTGCTAATTAATGTCTTTGATTTCAATATCCCTTTTAACATTCCCTGGAAGTTTTAACTAAATGCCATTAGCCGTTCCAAGATACTGCAGATACGTCCTTTTGACAGCCGGGATGCATGTAGTGTCTCTTTATTGAGTTCAACGATCGCCTCAAAGGTCTCTGAAAGTTTCGACTTAACAACCTTAACTGTTCCCTTAATAGTGTACAGAAGATTTTAAAAAGCTGGATGGACATCTTTTACTTTTGTATCTTTTGACTTTGTTCAAAATCCCCTAAAAGTTTGGATGAAATACCATTATCCGATCCTGGGTTATGATAAGCCCTTTTTACAACCGTAAAGCACATAGCTGTATTTTGACAAAGTTCAACATTTCCCTCAATACTCTATAAAAGTTTCAAATTAACATATAGCCTTAGTTGCAGTAACAGTCGCTAGTATTCGGAGTCGCAAGTAGTCGCAGTCGCAGATGCCAGCGGTCAGAGTTGCAGTTACGAATAATTGTAGTAAAAAGTAGTTGGAATTGCAGTCACAATCAAAGGTAGTCACAGTAGCAGTTCTAAGTAGTTAAAGTCCCACGTAGTCGCAGTCTGAGTCGCAAGTAGTTGTAGTCGAAGTTCCAAGTATTCACAATTAAAAGTAGTTGAAGTTGTAGTCACAATAGTAGTAGCAATAGCAGTCCCCTGAAACATCCCAGTCAAAATTCCTTGAAGCTTCGCCAACACCCCTTAGCATTTTCTGATACACCAATGATCAAACTATCCCCCCCGCTTCCCAGTGATAAACCTTGTATGTAAAGAATGGGCAGGTTATATAATTTACAACCTTTTCCTTGTGAGCTGTAAGGGTAAGACATCCCCAGAGGCATATTTATGAGATCTTTTGACTATTTTAATCAAAATGGCCAATTAAGAATTGCACTTTGATCAGTTCTGACATAAATTATTATACCCTGAGAGTTTCAAGTGTATACCTTCATTCGTTCCAGAGATATAATTGATGTATCCTTTTGACATCCAGCGTGCACAGTTTGTTCAAAACCCTCCACAACATTTCCTGAAAGTAGTCGCAGTAGTGATTTTTTTTTCCATTCGCAAGTTGTCATAGTTGCACTTGCTGCCACAGCAGTAGTATTAGTAACTCTGAAAGTTTCAAGTCAATACCCTTAGCCGTTCCTAAGGTTTTGTAGATTCCTTCTTTTTATAGTGTGGATACATACAGTGTCTTCCGATTTAGTTCAAAGCCTTTTCAATTTTTTATTTTAGTTCAAAGCTTTTTCGGACACAAGCAGGATTAAACACTCCATCTTTCCCAAATATAAATCCTGTTCGTAAACAATGGATAAATTGCATAATTTGCAGAGCTTTTTTCAGGAGTTGTAGAGTGCTTGTCACAGTAGCAGTGTTAGTGGTCCTAAAAGTTTCAAGTTAATGCCCTAACCAGTTCCTAAGATATTGTAAATACGCCTTTTTAATAACCTGGATATATTTAGTGGATTTTGATTTAATTCATCACAGTCACGTTTATCCCCCTCACAATATTCCCTGAAATTTCACCTCCGTACCCTTAAACTATTTGGACACACCCAGTATCAGATACTCATCATTTCCCAATGACGAATCTTGCATGTAAAAAATGTGCAAATTGCATAATTTGCATTCCTTGCCCTGTGGGTTGTTTGGGCATGGCACCTCCAGGAGCATGATTGATAGATGATTTTCCTACTTTTAACAAAATGGCTTTTCAAAATTTCTATAATTACTAAGGGAAGGGGACATCTAAAAAGGGTGACAAGGGCTGGTTTCCCTCTCATAATTATTCCCCCTTAACGTGCCCTGAAGGTTTCAACTTGTTATCCTCTGTCGTTCTTTACAAGTTTCAGATACAGCCTTTTGGCAACCATCTTGAATATAGTGTGGTTTATCCCCCTCAATTCATCCGTAAATTTGCCTTTTAATATCCTTGGCCTTTTTGGAGACCTTGGCTATGCTACTTTTCTAATATACTTTAACAATAGGCAACTTGTATAACTTGCTGCCCTTACCATAGGGGCTGTGGGGAGGGGGGGGGGGTCAAGGCAATCCCCGAAAGTATAATTATTTTGCCTTCAGAATATTTTGAACGAGATAGCTATTTCATAATTTCGATTGAAATTCTTGGAAAGAGGGCATGAAAAGCGTGTTGGTGGCCCTCTTATTACTTTTCAGCATCTTCCTCAAAACACACTGAAAGTCTCAACCTAATATCCTCAGTCTATCCTTAGGTCTTGTTGATACGCCCTTGTGACAACCAGAATGCACATAGTGTGTTTTGATCTTGTTTTACAATCCTCTCGACTTTTCCTTTAAGTTTCGTCTTAATACCCTAAGCCCTTTTTGAAGACCCAGGTCCGGACATGCCTCCTTTTCCCAATAAAAAAACTTACTAATAAAATATGTTAATAGTGTGAAACTTGAGTAACTTCAGTCACTGCCTCGGGTGATGTGAGGAGTTATAGTTGTCTGACTTAAGGACTGTTTTGAACAAAATGACTATATCAAAATTTAGTTGGGGGGGGGTGAGACTTTTTACTCTTAAAAAGGCACTTGAATTTTGAGCCAACTCCCAAGTATAATTGACCACCCCTTCCGTATGTGGCTCTGGAAAAAAAATATATGTAAGTAATAAAAATGCACTGAAAGCTTGTGGCTCTCCATTATAGCCAAAGCTATAATGTTGCCTCTTATTATTTTTCAAATTTTTATTGTTTGAAATTGCGAAAGTAAAATGTTCGAAAGCTAATGGCCGTCTATACAACATAAATGAACCCAGGAGAAGTAAAAATTAATGTATATTTGCTTACAGATGACAGTTTTGCTGAAAGAGTGGCGCCCTGTTAACCGGGAAGTGGCACTAGAACTATTAGATTGTAAATACGGACACCCTTTTGGACGGAGCTTGGCAGCGAAGTGGCTTAATGAAACACTTACTGATGATGAACTCCTCAAGGTTTGTACTATTATCGTTTTACCTACTGAAGTATGCTCATTATTCACAGGTTCAAAATTAATGATCAAATTAACACTGGTTTAAATTAATAATCAAACATAAACGAAGGTCAATTTAATAATATACCAGATGCACATATTTCAGTAAAGGTCCAGAATAGAAAAAAGCCGGAACAAAAACAGAAAGTCAGAATAAAATGTTAATATAGAATCAACTTATTAAAAGAGAAACATAACCGGTGTTTGTAAAACAAAAAAGTATCAATAACTTTGCGATATACCTGCATCAAATTTCTTATGCATAGAAAATTGAGTTCCCGGGTTTTCCTAATTTTTTAAGACGTATATGGTTGTGGTAGGTTCCAGTTGACCAATTTAAAGAGCCAGATTTCATGCTTAGCGTCCTTGGTACTTTAAAAGAAAAAATAATAATGAAGAAAGAATAAATAATAAAATAAATCAAATTTGTGAAAAATAGAAAGAATAAAAAAACTAACAAATAACAATTAGAAGAAAACTAATTAAATATTCGACTCTGTATCTAATAGCCGTCTTCAGTGAAGTATAAAACTAGAGCAAAAATAAAATTCAACATATAATTTTAGGTCACTTGCTTTTACTGTACGTTGAATTTTATCTACGCTCACAGTTTTATTTCACTGAGAACGGCTACACCATATATAGCCAAAATAGTCAATATATAATGAATCATGATGATAGTGGATTAGATATAAATAGATTAGATGAAATATGCTGAAGTAGGTTAACATATGAAATTATCAGAATCATTTATCATGGATCAATAGATGTAATTTCACTTTTTTTCTTCTTTTTTTTCATCTAGACCACTCACCCAAATTTTCTGACTAATCTAGCTCCTCCTTGACTAAACTCGCATGTTTGATATTTTCCAGTGAAAAAAAAATCTATCCAAATCCACAAAAAAGTATTAAAATGTTTAAAATACTCTTTATTATACCGAAAATACTCAAATATACTGATCATTGAAATACAAATAAGCATAATTATTCAAGCCGTACACGTGACGCTAAATTTTTGTGAACGAAACCATCCCACACTGGCGCTGGAATACCAAAAACTCTGAACACAACTGAAAGTATTAAAAACATCAATATTTGGGAAAGGATCAGGCCATGATCCCCTCGCCCGACATGCAAGTCACAATTATTACAAGGCTAGGTGTAGATTTATAACGAATAGCTCGGCTACGTGTAGCTTCGAAATATTTAGCAGAATTTTATTTCAGAGCGAAATTACTGAGCCAGACTCTAGAAATACAGCACCTGATCCGAGTCTAATGTTTACATTGGTGGCGTGTATCCTACTTAATATAACGAGAACATTAATACTCCATAGACTCAATGTAGAACGATCGACCTGATGAGACTGTCTCTTCACATAGGATTACATATGAAACATAGTTGTAACAAATTTCTCTAGGAGTCGGTCCGTTGGTATCAAAACAAGCTCAGGAGTTTCACTCTGTAATTTTTGTCGAGCATACTAAAATAAACACCGATTTTACCGATTATGCATTTCACCTTCAGAAGCACTAAGGAAAAGAATATATTCTTGATTTAATTACCATTCAAAATTCCTTCAGAACAGAAAAAGCTCCTAATTATATGCTTGAATTGAAGCACTAGCGAAAAACAACTGATTTAAAAAAAGATATTGCTTTTCTTAGAAATTCGTAAATAAGACACAAAGAAGATCTCCCCCCCCCGAAAATCATCTTGTGTACTTGTTGGCTGTACATGCTTAAAGTCACTAGTGAAGGGGACGACGAAGGAGTTTAAAATGCAGAGTCTAGCCATGTCACTAAGGAATATTTAAATTTAGAATCAAATTGAGTACTTTATTACCCAAATTACACATATGGATTAAACACGGAGTTTTGAAAAGAAAATAAGAACAGAAACACCTTCTATTCGAACAAATGCAAAAAAAAAGATCTGGTAACAAGTCAAAAAAAGGAAAGAAACAAATTTTTTAACCAACAAATTTTGTGAGCTTTGTATAGGGATTTCGTTTTGTTTATTTCTGTGTATTTAGGGTGTCTTAACCCTAGTAAGTAAAGCTTTTTTTGTCTTCTTTGGGCTTATTTCAATTGAATTGGTTTCCTTAATGTTGTGTTTAATCCCCTACAGGCCTCTGGGGATTACCATTAACTTAAGGTGTTTCTTCAACAAACCCAATCATTACTTTTATTCAGAGTTTTTTTTCCATATATTTCACCAAAACGAAGGCCTTACAGAAATTTCTATCACTCTAATATTTTCCATTTATGGTAGCTCTTAAGAGAGTGATTTACGGGATTCTATACAACAAACAGTGTCAGGAGTTACCATCTCAAAAATTCTATAATACATTTCATCCTTTTTCTTAGTTTGAAAAATTTTAAAACAAGTTTCCTTGATTCTGGATCAAAATTAAACGAAAAAACTTATAAATGAACCATTTAAGTTACTTTGTTCTTCCGTTTAAAGTGCAGTCTTTTACGCCGAGTTAAAAAAATACAATAAGGTTATTGCTAATAGAGTTATTGTTTTTTTTTTATCAGATAAATGTTTATTCAGTAACGTCCTTTGGCTAAACAAATTTTAAATGTCACATTCAAACTGAACATAAACATTTACTGAGCTCATAAACATAAGCTCAGGCTAAACTTGTGTTCTCAAGCTTAACTGCAATTCAGTTACAATTAGTTTTTGCTAAAGCGCTATCCATGGGCGTAGGCAGCATTAGGCAGCATATTGTCTAGAGGGGGGGGGGCAGTCGATAGTGTGATGGAGTTTGATAAACTGCTTTTTCCAACCCATCTGCTTTTTCAGCCATATCTAATGTATATTTGAAGGTCTAGGGGGGGGCCGCGGCCCCCCTGCCCCCCTCCCTACACCCATGGCGCTATCCTATTTTGCTTAAAGTCTAATTTGCTTTGTCCCTCTGTCTTGCCTCAGCCTTTAAGAGCTCATTTTGGACTTATCGGCATAGTTTTTTCTTTTTTACTACGCATTTATTTTGTATTGCGGGTTATAAATAAACTTACTTACTTACTAGAGAGGGGAGGCTTTTCCTTATAATGTTGTGAGCTTATTAAGATAATTACTTAAACATTATCCAGACTTTGGCCTCACAATTTTAGGAAACAGACAATGTGATTATTACTCATGCATTGTGAATCTTAAAAACTAAGAGAAACAAAAACAAGGAGAGAGTGGTTTCAAGGGAAGGGAAGGTGGTTTCATTGGGAAATTAACTTACCCAATACTTTGTTAACATACAAGAAGAAAAAAACTTCGTTTGAGAATAGGTTGTTGATAAAGTGTTTCCTAGATTTTAAATGTTTAGAGCTATATTACTTCTCAAAAACAAAGACTAGTAGAAAATTATAAAAAAAAAACTTTAAAAAAAGACATAGGCAAACAAATATTTCTACTGTGAACGTTTTGGAAAATGATTTTTTTTTAATTCTTTGGCTCTCTGAGCAAGCCCTAAAAAACATAAAATAAAAATAAGATAATTGATAAAAGAATAAACACAGATGGAATTATGCATCGAAATAATCAAAAAGGTTTCAACTTGAAGACTGAAAAAAAGGAGAGGGAGGGAAAAGTTTGGCTAGAATAAAGTTCAGCAATTAAACTAACTTACCCTATACTGGGGTAAAGGACAAAAGGATAGAAAATACTCGTCAAAAACATAAACTTTCAAAACTTAATTGTCATATATACATGCTTTTTATAATGTTAAAAATCCTACTTTGATCTTTGTATGCAAGATGATGTAATAACATTCGTTACTCCAGTGCTATACAAAAATGTATTTTTTCGTAAAAATTGGTTTTATTTCGTAAATAATTTTCTTTTAATTACAAAAAGTTTCTCAAATACAGCAATTTCCTTTAAAATGGGTCATTAAACAGCTCTCTGTTATGTTTCAGTGCCCCATTAGCAGCGAAAAAAAAAAAAAAAAAAAAATACGGAAAGAAAAAACAACGATGCTATCAATGCGAAATATCATGATAATGAACAATTTCCTTGTTTTTCAAGCCAATGAGTTTTCCTTGTTGTTCAAACCAATGGAAGTTTCCTTTATAGGAGGTTTTAGACAAGGTAGTTCTAATGTTGTACTTTTTAGTTCGACCTGAAATTAATTTTAGAAATTATGGGCTATTTTATTTCTTAGCATGGGACGTGATCGTTGCTTACTAGGTTACCACTACCGCTGCAACCCTGATAAGTCCAATATGTAACATGGTTGTTGATTTGTATTCAGGAACACCACTTGACAAAGGACAATCTAAATTTTCTTCGAAGATCCATCCTCCACGAAGTATTTTTTTTATTGCAGCTAAGAAGACGAGAGGGCACCCCTTTGGTGGTCTGGCTATATTTGTAAAAGGACTTTGAAGACAAAACTGATCTCTTCTACGGATAGAACTATAGCCTTATCAATTCAGGGAAAGGTTCTTGTGAATGTCTATATGCCCACTAAATACCACACGGATGTTTCTTTGACCTGATTCTCTAAAGTTTGTGACGATATCGCAAAGCTCCTTCCGGCTGCGTGTTCTGAAAATAAGTCCTGGATTGTTTGCAGTGATTTGAACTGTATTCCACGCCTCGCTGGAGCGCGTAGCGACACTTTCCTGAACTGCGTTCCTCCTGCTTATATGGTCTGTAACACAAGCGAAGACTTTACATACACTCACAATACTGGCGCTACATCTGACTTACTTCGCATTGTTTGCTCGCAAAATGCAGATATATTCGCCTCTATCATAGTCCTTGAGTCTGAGACCTGCAGTGATCACCAACCAATTGCGTTTAAGTTTCCTCCTCCGCTTGATGTACCAAAGTGCAAATCGAAGTGGTACAACAAAAGGGACTGGTCAAAGTGTGACATCGCTCTATTTTTTCTAACTGCTATTACTTTACTATCTCTTATTAAAGTACCATACCATATCCTAGCAGTCAGGGCGAGCCACTTGGCATCAAAGGTTGATCTTAATTTATATAATGAACGAGTTCTACATTTTCTACGTAGAGATGAAGCCTCTGCAGTTCCACTTAGAAGGGTTTGAGTTGGTTCAGAGAAACCAGGTTGGTCTATCTCCCCTGATGTTGTGAAGGCTAGACAGCACATCAAGGCTTGGCTGCGCATTTTGATTGCCTGCGGAAGACCACGTCGTGGTACCACTTTTGATTTAAAGTGCAGGGCAAAGCGTAACTACAAAAAAGAACTCCGTAAATTTTGCCTAAAAGGAATTTTGCAGTTCTCTGGTTCGCAGAAATCATGGCGTCAAGTTCATAAAGCTGAAAAAAGTTTGTACGGCCAACCACCTTCCAATCTCTCACTTAGTGAATTGGAAGAATATTATAAAGACACTTTTTCTGATAAGAATCTCTTAATCAGTGCAAAATTTTCTGCTTATGTTCATTTACTACTGCCCGCTCGATTCACACAATCACATTTCCCTGCTGTTACAATTACTAGCTTCCAACAAGCTTTAGTGAAGGTGAAACCCTCATCCTAACCCGACAGTGAAGGTTTCTGCTCCAAACACCTTGTTAGAGCACCGAGTGATATTCTATCTCATCTCCAACTGATTTTTCAAATGATTTTATGCAATCGAATCGTGCCAAATGGTTTTCTAGTTGGCCATATAACGTCTGTGCTACAGAGAGGTAAATCTGCAGATTATTGGGAATCACATAGACCAATCACAGTTGCTTGTAATGTGATTAAAGTGTTTAAGTATGTAATATTACTCATTACCAATGTTGAAGATTGCGGTAAAAATCAAATCGCTTTCTCGAAGGGTCTTGGCTGTCAACATGCCCATTGAATTCTGTCTAAGATCCTTGTTGACGCGCAACCTAAGAATGATTCAGTGTTCCTTTGTACAGTTGATTTGTAAGTTTTCGATTCTGTTAATCATCATCAGGCAGTTGATTCTTTGAATTAAAGCGGGAATCAATAAAACTGTATATGCGAAGCTACTTTATTGGAACATCAGCGATTGCTGATGATCTGGATGGCCTTTCACCCATTTCGTTTCCTAATGGGGTGGAGATAACGTATCTCGTGTACTCTGACGATGTATTGCTGATTAGTAGAACGCACTTCAGAAATAGGTAGATACCTATTACCTTCAGATATACCTTCATACCTTCAGAAATAGGTACAGAAATAAGTACATACCTGTCAAGTCTAATAATGTTTTGAAGGAGGGCGGTCTGACATTTTAGGAACAACAGTTTTCTGAATGGCCTTCTGCAAGTCTTCTGCGTGAGAGCAGAAATATCTCCAAATTATTCAACTGAATTTAAGAATTTTTTCGTCAAAAGTTATTGGTCTAGATTCAAATATATACATATTTTTTTAATATTTGGGATTATGTACATCTAATTTGCTTAGTTTTAGTATTTTCGTAAATTAGCCTGAAATGTGAACATTTAAACCAGTGTCTGCTAGTGCCCAAATGATGCTATCGGTTTTTCAGATTTTCGTTCTTAATTTTTTTCTACAGAGACCTAACAGCCACTCTTTCAATTTTAAGCCGTGATTTTCATTAACACTGAATGTCTTGTGTATGAAATGTTTTAGTAGTACTAGTAGTAAAATTACATATTAATTTTTTTTTGTCCTTTTCTGTTTATGTGCATCGGGCTCTCAGCTGTTTTGTGGCTTGAAAGTCAAATCTCAAGATCTTTTTCTTTTTATCAGTTTTAATTCTTCTTGAACTAAGTTTTAATAATTTATGATGCAGAATTATTTTCAATTTTTTGGAATAGTGCGGCCTTCAAAATAGTCGTTCAAGTTCAAAGTCATTCAATCATATGAATATATTTTTTCCTTTCAAACAGTTCGTCTTGGCTAAGTGTAAGCAAGGAGAGACAAGGCTCAATAGTAACGGAAACACAAAAAAAAACTGAGTTTTGATAATATAGATATCCAAATATATAATGCTGATTCAAAACATCTAATATTCGTAAAGTTTAATGTTACCTATCAAAAGTTAGGAGCTTAAAAAATTGTCACATTTTTAAAAAAGGAGGAGACATCCCAAAAATGTCAGGTTATCTTGGCTTAGTTTTAGTACCTGATGGACACACCATCAGGTTCAGCCTATCAGAAAACTCTATTGCAAAATGTTTAAGCTCCTATATACAAAAATGTGGAATTTTGGATTTTTTTGCCAGAGGAAAGATCAAGGATATGTGCTTATTTTTTTTATTGTCTCTGTTTTCAGAGTTAATCGTATTGAACCAGTGATCCTAGATGATCGGAAAAGTGTCCATTCGATCAAAAATTGAAGTTTCTAGTGCCCCTTTTTAAGTAACCATAATAGATAATAGTAACTTAGTAACCTGTACCTAACAATAACTTTGCGAACTTTGCAAAATCGCTGGTGATGATTTGGCCTGATATTTTGAGGAAACTTTGTTTTTTCTTAGCTGATCAGTCAAGAAAAACATGAGAATTGGATTCTGATTACTGTAACTTTTTTAATTTGAAAAACGAACTTAAAATTACTATTAAAAGTCTAATATATATTCTTAAATCTTAAAAGTTTGAAAGGTAGCTATTTTTTCGATTTTTTTCGATTTTTTTACACCACAATAGATGAACCAAAGGAACATTGTTGCTATCTCTCCTCTTCCTCGGAATATTTTATTCCTATTCCATAAAAAAAGTTAAAACAGCAAAAAAGAATTCAAGAAATGTGGGCCTACTGCCTGTCTTTAGTTTTAATTGCAGCTGCACCAAATTATGGATCTCCCTTAGACTAGTTCATATATCTTTAAAGTTTTTAGACTATGATTAATCTTATCAAAAATGAAAATATTAAAACATTTGAAACAAATGAGTTGATCTCCAAATGTGCCAAAAATTATAAATTTTTTGGCTGATATCTAAAAAACTAAAGTTTTTCCTGGCACTCCAAAATTAAATTTTTTTAAGAGTAAGATTTAAACATGAAGGGTTGACGCAAACGGTGATTTTTAATTGTTTAGGCTTAAAAATTTTTTATTTTTCAAGTTTGCAGTAAAAAGAAAAAATAAATGTAATCTGTTACTTTCATTGTAATTGGAAATAAAACTTGTGATTATTGGTAAAGACATGTATTTTTGGAATGACATATCTTTTTTTCTCACTTTTTGCACATTTGGAGATACAAGTGTTATGTTTTTTTACTTATTGTCTTACTCTTTTTAGTTTTTGGTAAACTTTTAAAACAATTCAAAAATAATTCTCTTTGTTTTTATAATCAGCCTTACAGTCCATCCCAAATACTAACCAAATCTTACGGATGAAACTTCAGTCTGAGTTTATGCCTATCGCCTCTTTAAAAAAATTGCGATAGTTTAGCAAAAATGTAATAAATGTCATATATCTGTGAATGATTTTCCGATTTTCTGAACATTTGATCTTGGGTTTTCTGTACAAAATCTAAACAAAAGGGTTGAGTTATGAGAGATAGTGGGTTTCATCTGACTTCTTTAGATTAGGTTCAATTTTAAGCAAATAATGTTAGATATTGGGATATAATTGATAATTGTGTTTCAAAACTGTAATTGCAAACTATATTCCTACTACTGATAACTCACAGCAGCACCAAGCCGCCTGAGGCCAACACAGCTACGCACAGTCCTCCATTCCAATCTATTCAACATCTTCCGCTTTATACCCTCTCACGACGTTCCTATTTCCCTTAAATCTTTCCTTATGCCGTCATCCCACCCCACCGGGGACGACCTGGCTTTCGTTTTGCTCTTGATGGATGTCCGAAAAGGACAATCTTTGGTAATCTGTCATCCTTCATCCGCAGAATGCACCCTAGCCATCTCAGCCTTTCTCTCGTTATAGCCCTAGAAAGCGGGATCTAACCGCACTTTTCGCACAGCCTCCTGTTTGAAATACGGTTTGTCAGTCTGTAGGGAATTTCTGTGGACAAATCTAACAAATCTTCCACCGTGATGCTTCGGAACCATACTTCAGCTGTAGCTTCCAATAGTCTAATCTTGGTTTGCAGACCTATCTCCTATTCTTCTAAGCTTTTCAAGTATGTAAACACACACTGGGCCTTGGCTATTCTTCTTTTAACTTATTCACAGCACTAACATATTGTCTTTACCAATAACACTACCTAGGCAAGGGAAGTTCTTCACTTGATCGATCTTCTCGTTACCCAACTGCGCCTTTGCATCTTCTCTTATTCTTTCTCTTCTCTTATTCCTTCATTTTCTTCTCTTATTCCTAGGTTTAGTGACTTAATCTTCTTCATATTTATTTTTAAATTTATTCTAGCACCCTGAGTTCGCAAAACATGTACAAGCTCTGTCTTTTTGCTAACATTTTCATCTAAGCTATTTGAATCATCAGCATAATTTAAGTGTTAGAAAGTTTTGTTTCCTCATTTGATTCCGTGTTTTCCCATTGCTTTTGCTCTGCTCCTTAGGACTAAGTCCATCAAAATAATCCATGTAAATGGGAATAGAACACAACCCTGCTTAACTCCTGATTTAATACGAAACCAGCAACTAACGTCCTTCCCTACCTTAACCGCAGCAATGTTCTTCTTGTACATAGCGTAGTCACTTTCATGTGTTTGTCTGGTATACCTTGCAAGGATAAAACCTTCGCTAAAGCTCTTCTATCAGCTGAATCAAACGCTTGCTCGTAGTCTAAAACTATAACCTATGTTAAAGAGTATAGTCTATATAATCTATATTATTTAATATTTAATATTAAGCTAAAATTAAGCTTTAGCTTTAATTTAGGATTAGTAGTCGCTAGTTGGTATCCCAACGACCTCCGTATGTACCATGTCCTTTCTAATTGAATAAATTGATACAAATATGAATCTATAGCGAGTTTCTGAATAGTATGGATGCTTTTTCTTAGTCAGAGAGGGTCTAATATATGTTTTGTTGAGCTTAATACCACAAACTAACCATCACGTTTTCTCGTCTAATTGTTCTAGAGATCTGTCAAAACCGAGTGAGGTGTCAGCAGCCTATAGAGCGGAGCATCACACTTTAATTCACTGAATTTAAAAAGTATATCCTGTTAGATAATTACAGAAAACTGCAAAGAGGAACAAGTGCCGATATTGCTGCCTAAAATCCTAGCTGCGTGTCTCATTTGAACCTTAAGAATTTGTAGTAATATTGAACGTGTTGCAGTATCATAGTCTCCTTATATTCCTATAGTTATCATGTAATTTGAGTCTTGAGCTTGGAAGGATGTTAACTGTTTTAATGGTGTATTTTATAAAAATGGCGTTTATTTCAATATAGCTAGTTTGTTTGGGTGCTTTTCTAAATTCCTTTTTAAATATGAACTGTTTTTTTTTCAGTATCTTCTCCAGCTTGTGCAGACCTTAAAATACGAGCCTTATTTGGACAATGATCTTTTCAAATTTCTACTGAGCCGAGGCCTTGCCAATAAAAAAGTTGGTCACTACCTTTTCTGGCATTTAAAGTAAGGTTGTTTCTATAAGACTTGATTTGTTCTATTTTATTTCCCTATCAAATGATCGAAGCCGTTGAAACCAATTCGGGCTCTGGGCTTGTTTCGCCTGCTAAATATCAAGATTTTAATATATATTTTTTGTATTTTTCTCATAATCCTCATCTATGGTAAAATATTTTTGTAGTTTTGCCTCTTCTATTGAAATGCTATACCCCCACTCGTCCCTACGTGGTCGAAAATCTTTTGTAGGCCTATTTGTATCGTTCAAGCTATTTTAAATAAGATGAAGAATGGTTTTTGGAGCTTTCTTCTTCTGGAAGTGTTTTATTTTTTAAGCTTTACGAGTTAGGCGAAGGGTTTTGATTAATTAAAACCCACATGGTGTAGGTTTCAGATCTGCATCGCAAAAAAAGCTTAGACATAATTTTCTTGCAAACTCTAACATAAGGCTTATTGTTTTCTCTTGCGGACAATCAGGGATAGCTATTTTAATGATGATGGGGTGTTGAATTGTAACTGACATAAATTTTGGGTGAGTTAAAATCATTCCCCAAACTTCTAAAGGGTCTATTGACTATCCCGAAAGCATGAAAGAATACAATTTTTATGTAAAATTAATTTAAAAATACTTTCCGAAGAAGAAGTTTCTCAAAGAAAAGTAAAGAGCCATATTATAGTTAAGACCAGCAGAATAAAATAAAATAATAATTTCCACTCAAAACAACCAGAAATTATTATTAAAGAATAAATAAAATCCCAAAGAAGCATAACTAAAACAAACGATAATAGTAAACTTAAAGATAAGAGGTATCAATATAGATAAATCTTAAAACGGGTCAAAATTAAATTGAACATCCAAGTCAAACTTGGAACGAACAAAAACTACTACAGACAGGAGTTTGGCTACAGCCCCCCTTCTATAGCCGTAAAAGTATAGAGCTCATTACCTCATTTGCGTTTTATTTAAAACTGTATGTATTTTGAACTGTGTTCTTTTGTTTCAGAACATCAACGACAATTAAAAAATAAATCATTATAATAATCAAGATGACTGGAAAGAACTAATGAAAATAAACTGAATATTTGTACATAATGATTTTAGTTCCTGGTAACTCAACAGTTCAAGATTTTAAGTCGCGGTAATCGCAAATATTTGTATATAATCTGTTTTCAGGAAAGTGCAAGTGACGTAAGAGGTTTTAGGCTTTTACGGCAAGAGGAGGAGAAAGCTGGAAGCAGTGAAACTCCTGTATATAATAATTTTTGTTCGTTTTAAGTTTCACTTGCATGTTCAATTTAATTTTTACTCATTTTAAGAACTATCTGTATCAGTACTTATTATGCTCAAGTTTGTTATGATCATTTATTTTAATTTCTGTTCGTTTTCAGTTTTATTTACTCTTTAACAACAATTTATGGTTGTTTTGAGTTTGAATTATTATAGGAATTTATTTCTACTTGTCTCAATTTTTCTATGGCTCTTTACTTTCCGTGGAAAAATCTCTTTTTCAGAAAGTTTTTTCTTAATTAATTTCTGCCCGTTTTGGTTGCCAAAATTTTGTTTTTGGCTAAAATTATGAATATTTCTTCAGTTTTTTACATCTCCTGCTTAAGAATATCCTGCTTAACACATCCGATTCCAATTTATTAGTTCTAATTAGTGTCTTTTTAGGGACTATTATTCCTTAAAAATTTTGAAAAATCTGCTAGAATATCAGCGGGCTGCAAAAACATAAGGTTTGTTTTTGTTGAGCATCCCACCAAGACCTAATCCCCCAAAGAACCCAAAACCACCCTAGCTATTAAAAACCAGTGACAATTTATCTAATATGGAAATGTATATTTTTCTATTTTTTAAACATATCTTTTTTTTAAAATGACTTTGATAATCAAAAGTTTAACAGCAATGAGGATCAATAGTCATTTCAGATTGCATTTTCAGCAGCTATATAAATTTGTAAATAATTTATCTAAATGGTACTCTAATGGGGGGCTCCCACGGCGTCATTAAAGATATTAAAGTACTTTTATGAAAGTGCAGATCAAAGTTTGTCCCACTCTCGCATGGATTTCACCTTTTTAACTTTACAACAATTCTTCATAGAAAGTAACTGAAATAGTCAGACATGGAGCTGTGAAAACCATCTTTTAAAGCAATTTTTTTTTCGTTTTAATAATGAATGGAAACAGTTTTTAGTTTCTTTTACCATACAAAATATTAAAAAAAAATATAAACTATTAGATTTGTTGACACTAATTTGTATGTTTTTTATTTGACATTTTCCGCAGGTTTTCTGCTATTGCTTGAACTTTGTGGACTTAAAGAAAAAGTTAAATAAAGTTCAAGTTTTTCCCGACAACAATAAAGTCAACAAAGTTGTGCGGAGAAAACGGTTTATTAACTTTGTGGAAAGCTTTATTGACGCCGTTGGAGCCCCGCATAAAGGTAAAGCCCAACAGCGAACTTTGGGAGACGAAAGAATACCAGGGTAAGGTGTGGTTTACTTTTGCGTAGTTTTCACAGGCATTTACATATATCTATGAAGCTGAAAAAACAACTAGCCTCGTAAAATTAATATCGAATGAATCCAAAATATGGCACGGCCCAAGGGTTGGAGACTGGTCAATCAGATTGAATCATTTAGCAGTCTGTTATAGGATAATTTTTTGGTTTTTTTCTGTGTAGCTGCTTTTAATAATCTTTTTGAATCCTCTCTTGATCATTATTGTGAGGTCTAGGCGTTTACAGGGGGATATTTTCCTCTGTAAAATTCGCCTGCTGAAAATTTCCCCTGATAATTCCCAACCCCACTCCCATGGAAAATTCCCCGACACGCAAAATTGAGCGGCCAAAGAGAAGGAACAAAATAAGTATTTCGAAATGCCAATCAGGTGTCCTAAGGGGTAACAAAAAGACCAGCTTTCAAAAACAGTTTAGGATAGAGGCTGGCTGGTCTCCAATCACTGTTGACTTAAAAAAAAACGGACTAGATAAACGAATTTCTGATCGAATGAGGATCCTCCGAAGTTTCTACGACCATGAGGCAGAAATAGAGATGAGGAAGGGGTAGCCCCCTCTTATACGAAATAAATTCTGCTCATTTGGAGTTTAATGTTACTTTTTGCCTTCATAATAACAGCGTAGACTAGAAATATTCCTGAAAATCAAGAGGAATTAAATATCCAACATGGCAAAATAGCCAAAATAGATAAATATTATAAGAAACCAATAGAGAAAAGTGCAAGCTAATATATGACTCACGAGGTGGGCCATCTTCTGCGATATTACTTTTCTCAATTGTTTTGACATATTTCTTATTTGTACTGAAAGGTAGTTTTTCTTATTTATCCTCTTCTACGGACAAAGATCCATAAAACTTAAAAAGAAAAATGGTTATAGCATGAGGAATTTATATGAAGTTAAAAATGTGATAAAACTACAAAATTTCGAAGGAGGGGAGGAAGGGGCATGAAAAACTACCTTTATTCTTTTCGCCTACATTTTAAATAGTGTATACCATTTATTTGACGCAACGCCCGAGTACGTTTAACTATGCTTGGTGTGTTTTGATTATTTGGCCGGACTAAGATTAAAGAACCAAATTGTTTTGTAAATATGGTATATGAAAAGCTCCAAAGCTATCTTTTGGAAACTGAAATAGAAATAATACCTAAAATAAATAGTCCTAAAGACTGAGGTTGAAATGAACAAAATCTTCTCTGGCATGTTAACGTTCTCTCAGCGATCCACCATGCAGTCCATTTAGGATCAATTTTAATAGAAAACTATAAGTTTGTCAACTGGAAGCAAGAAAGCGATGTCACTGTTTCAATTACGAGTGGCGTGCCAGATTGAAAGCGAAGTTTTCTGCTCTTTCTAGAAAGTTTCTCGAAGAGAAAAGCTAATTTAAGTACCTGTGCAATTAAAGGGTTTCTACCAGGGTTTCTTTCAAAGGGTATTCAGCGTTTCTACCAGCACTAAAGGTTTATTTGATTTTCAATTACAGACAGAGGCATCTTGATACATTTTCATTCAGATTGCTCTTTTGTCGATCGAATGCTGTTTATTTTGATTTGGAATAAGAGTCAATCGAATAAATCAAGCAAAATTGAAGTTGAAATATTCTAGTCTCCCGAAAAAAGTTCCCTGAGGACTGCTCATGTGAAAGATTCTCCCTCCCCCACAAAAAAAAACAACAATTGCTATCTAAAAACAGGGTCATTTTTACATTTTTAGTAGGAATTTTTTTAGTTACTTTAAAAACAATCGTCCCAGCGAATAAACTATTTTTTTTAGTCTAACCTAGAACAAAAGTGACCTGATTACTTGACCACATGAACATATTGTTTTTCTTCATGTAATTGAAGTCGGATCTGAAATAAAAGTGATTTGAGTATTTGGCTACATAAAGACATTTTATTTCCCGCTGCAGGGAAACTCTGCACGTGGTCATCCGAAATCATCCGAGACCCCATAATTATTCTGTCGCTACTCAAACTTTATGTTTTCTGGTAACACAAATCCTGTTGACTCTGTTTTGCTATAAACTACACAAGTTCCTTCAAAACTAGCGACTAGACATTTCAAAATTTTATTTAGTCATTACATGTTTATACTTTGGATGTAGTGATGTCAAAAATAGAAATATCTAGTCTTTTCAAATAGAGAAACGAAGCTGATCATTGCAAATATGATTGCTGCAGTCCTTTTCGTTGTTTCACGTAAACTTAATTTTTGTTTTGATTGTATTCTTTTCTGTTTTTAAAAATGTAAACATCTATCCAAATTTTGGACTAATTTCAGGTTAGGTAAAATTTATATTTGTGTCTTTATAGAGTGGGATATTCTTAGAGGGCTTTAAATGAAACGTAAATGTACATTTTTACAAGAACATAAGAGTTTTATTTTTATTTTTTAAACATAATTTTGCCGGCTGGAGGAATTCATTTTCTGCTGTCATATGGGAAAAAACAAAGCTGAATATTTATTGCGCCAAGAATCTTTTTTTTTATCATTTGACGTAAAACCAAGGTGCCGCAGTAAAATTTCGCTCCTTTCGAACTTAACATGGACGCTAGAGGGTGGATTGTGGTATTTCTCTCGCCCTCCCCCCTCTTCCTATGTAACAAGAAGACTTTATATAGAGAGTTTACAAATAGACAAGTGAAAAATGTGTGACAAGTGAAAAATGTGTTTATATAGATTTCGGGAAAAACGAAGCTTCTTTTAGCCCATACCCTCCCTCTGGAAGAATTCTTGGTTGCGTTTTGTAGCTTTAAAAGGCCATAATTACCTTATCACTAAGATCAAAACAGCCCTCCAGTCTTTAAATCTCTAGTGTTGTGTTATTGTTGGATTCTTTCTTTAGAGGATTTAGCTGTTTTTTGGTCTATCCTATATTTGGTACATTCCTTGATTTCAGGTCGGAATTGCATGACCCAGCTGTTCACAGACGATTTTGTCTGTATTTAGAAGCTTTCTGTCGTGGTCTTGGCCATCATTTAAGGGTACTTATTAGGCAAGTGGATGCTCTTGATAAATTGACCAAGTTAACAGATGCCTTAAAAGAAAAGAAAGATGAAGGATATAAGGTAAAAATCAGAATCACAACAAGGGGCAGTGAAGGGACGAGTTTAGACCATGAAAAAAATTGTTTCTAATGTTCTGTGTTTATAACTGCTTTTAAAGTTGGGTTTGTAGTTGGGCCTCAGTCCAGTTTTGGCAACAGTACAAAGGGTTAGCAAAAGCATTTAGAAATTTCCATCCTTGTGTATTTCTTGATTTGAGGTGGCGTAACGACAACAAGGGGTTATTTTTGTTTAGTTTATAAGTTAACTTAAAAGATAAAGAAATCTGAGGACACTAAGCAATATTGTCTATTGTTAAAACAATTTATTTCACAAAGAGTGCCGCAAAAAAGTAAAGAAAATACCGCAAGAAAAAAATCCCATCGGCTCTCGAACCCTGTGCTTATCCATTAAAAAAAAAGACGAAGTTTTCCGAAAAAGAAATATTTCAAAGAAAAATAAAGGCCATATTAAAGTTAAAATCTGCAGAAATAAAAAAAATTAAACCCAAAACGATCAGAAATTAAATAAAAAATCATAGCAAACAAACATAAAAAGGTACTATTATAAATTAATGAATAAATCTTAAAACAAGTAAAGCCTAAATTCAATATGTAAATCAAGCTAAAAAGGACCAAAAATCACTATAAGAAGGGTTTGGCTACTGCCCCCTTGCCTAAGTGTAAAAGTATAAAGCTTACTGCATCATTGACGTTTTACTGATAAGTATGTGTACCTTGGACAGTCTTGGAAAGAACTAATAAAATTAAACTGAATATTTGATATATAATTATATTAATTGCTGAAAACTAATCAGTTCAAGTGCTTTTTTTTTCATTGGATTCATTTTATTTTCATTGTCGTAGTAAGTACTAAAGAAAATATTTGTAATGTAATTCGTTTTTAGTAAAGTGCAAATGACGCCGAAGGCTTGATAGTTTTACAGTCACGGCAGGGGGCAGTAGCCAAATCCTTGTTTGTAGTTATTTTTGTTTGTTTTACGCTTGATTTGCATATTCAATTTAAGTTCTACTCGTTCTAAGATTTATTTATTCATTTATGTGGTACCTGTTGCATGTTTGTTTGCTATGATTGTTTATTTAATTTCTGTTCGTTTTGGTTTTCATTTATTCTTTAAAATTTATTTCTGGTCGTTTTAGGTTTGAGCTATTGTAGGTTTCTATTTTCTTCTGATCTTAAGTTTAATATGGCCTTTACTTTTCTTTAAAAAACTTCTTTTTCGGAAAGTTTTTTTTAATTAATTTCCGTTCGTTTTTATTGCCATTGTTCCAAGTTTTCAATTTTTTGTTTTTTCAAAATCACTCGAAGCAAATAAAGTATAAAAGTAACAATAAGCAACGTGCAAAACTCACAGCCCTTTCCCTGGGAGGCTGGTGGTGGTGTTGGGGGGGGGGGGAGTGTGTTCAATTCTGGAGACATAGTTGTTTGGCCTTTGGACTACTTTGAACAAAATGGCTATCTCAAAATTTTGACTGGATGCATATTGGGAAAAGGGGGTGGGCTGATTGCCCTTTGGTCACTTTAGCCTCTTGTAAAAGAACTAGAAGTTTTAATTTCCAATAGAATGATCCCTCCTCAAAGTTAATACGACCACCCCTTCCACATAACCTTATATGTTAACAATGGACAACTTGTATAAGTTACAACCCCTACCCCGGAAGCTATGGGGGATTTTTCAGCCCCTTAGTTACAGTTATTTGAATTTTGGACTATTTTGAACCATTCAGCTCTTTCATAATTTTAATCGGATGCATTTGGGGAAAAAAACGCGTCATTTTTGGCTCTTAAGATGGGAAACTAGAACTTCCAATCAACTAAACCTCCTCCAAAGTTTTCACGACCATCCCCTTTCATAAAACCTTATATTTCCCTGGGTGGACTAACATGGACTATTTGGAAGAAAATGGCTATCTCAAAATTTTGATGGAATTCATTTGGGGAAAAAGGACGTGGGAGGTTAAGCTAGTTACCCTCGAGTAACTTTTGACTTTCAACATGTACCTACAACTTCCAGTTTCTAATCAAATGAGCCCCCTCCGAAGATTAAATGACCAGTTCTTCCATAAAAACCTGATATGCCCCGGGGTATAGCTTACAATACTTGCTCCCGGGCTCTGGGGAGTTTTGTCGACCCTGGAGTTTCATTATCTTATTTTTGAACAAAATGGCTCTCTCAAAATTTTGATCAGATGCATTTGGGGAACAGCGGGGATGGGGAAAGGGGGGCTAGTTGTGCTTCGATCACTTTTAACTCTTAAAATTTGCACTAAAACTTTTAATTTTCAGTTAACCCCGAAGTTTTTGTTACCTGATCTTTGGACTATTTTGAACATAATGGCTATCTCTAAATTTTGATCGGATGGGTTTAGGGAAAAAAAGGCGTGGGGGAGGAAAGGCTATTTGCCCACCGGCCACTTTCGGCTCTTCATAAGGGAAATAGAACTTTCAAGTTACAATCAAATGAGCCCCCTCCGAAGTTTAAACGACCACCCCTTCCATAATAACATTATATGCCTCCAGGACATAACTTTCAGCACGTGCCCCGGGCTGTAGGTTTTTTTTTCGACCCTGGAGTTTTGTTATCTGATCTTCGAACTATTTTCAACAAAATGGCTTTAGCAAAATTTTGATTGGAAGCATTTTGGGAAAATAGGGCGTTGAGGGGGGGATAGTTGAACTTCGACTCTTAAAATGGGTACTAGAACTTTCAGTTTTCAATAGAATGAGCCCCTTCTGATGTTTATAAGACCACTCCTCCCATAAAAAACATTGTATGCCCCCGGGGGGATAACTTTCAACACATAGCCCGCGGGCTCTGGAACTTTTGTTGACCACGGAGTTTTTGTTTTCTGATTTTGAACAAAATGACTATATCAAAATTTTGATCGGATTTATTCGCGGAAAAGAGGTTGGGGGAGACTCACTGCCCTCTGATTACTTCCGTTTCTTAAAACAATTCCGTTTTCCAATTGGATGAACCCCTCTCCGAAGTCTATACGACCACTCTTTCCATATGAAGTGATTCTGGGGAAAAAATATAAAGAAACATTGAAGCCTTACGGCCTTTAACTATAGCCAACGCTATAGTATTTTATTTCATAGGTTTTATTTCACAATTTATTTTAATTCAAAAAGTTGTATTTCACAAATAGTGCCGCAAACAATGTAAATGCAACATCACAAGAAAAAAAAAATCGCATGAGCTCTAGAAGCCTGGGCTTATCCATTTAACATGTGATCACACTAGAACAAAGCATTTAAGTTACATTAAAGGAGGAAAGGTCCAAAGTAGAAACTGCTACTTTAAGGTCAACATAGTTATACACAAGGAAGAGTCCAGCTAATTCGTTTAGAGACTTATTTTTCAAAAAAAAAATCATATGCGTGAGATCATATTTATATACATTTAAAGAACAGTAAGTTAAGCCATTCCAAACTGCCCCGAACAGCTAAAGAAAAAGGCAGCGAAGAAGAAACAGCAACACGTCACATTGGATTACAAACAAAAATGTGACTTAAAATTACTCTTATTGGATATGGCTTTAATACTGTTTAAGTTTTCTTGTGGATAAGTTAGGCAGAGCAATCGCGCTGCCTAAGTAAAGAACGAAGTTGGCACAATTTATTATTTATTTTTTTTGGGGTTAGACCAGGGCGCTTCGTATTGATGGGAATTGTCCTAGAAACTTTGAAAAGGGCTCATTCGGTTGGAAATTGGAGTGGCTAGTACTCTTCTTAATAGTTGAAAGTGATTGGAAGGCAACTAACACCCCTTCCACGCCCACCATTTCCCAATCACATCCAATAAAAATTTTGAGTAGCCATTTTGTTCAGCGCAGTTGATTTCCAGATAGAAATTATGTTTTTGAGGACACTCCCCCACAGCCCTCAGGGCAAGGGTTGTAAGTTATGCCTTAGGGGCATATAAGATTTTAATAGAAAGCGTTCTCAAGAAACTTAAAAAAAAGGCTCATTCGATTGGAAATTCAAAGGGCTAATGCCCTTTTTAACACTAAGAAGTGACTGGAGAGCAACTATCCTCCCTCTCACGCCCATCTTTTCCCCAAACACATTTAAACAAAATTTTGAGATAGCCATTTTTTAACGTAGTTGAAAGTTCTGAAAATTAGGTCTTTTAGGATGACAACCCCCCACAGCCCTCAGGGGAAGGGTTATAAGTTATGCCCTGGGGCATATAAGGTTTTCATAGAAAGCGTTGCCGTAAAAACTTCAAAAGGGGCTCATTCGATTAGAAGTTGAAATGGCTAGTGCACTTTTTAATAGTCGAAAGCGATTGGAAGGCAACTAACACCCCTTCCACGATCACCATTTATCCATCCAATCAAAATTTTGAGAGAGCCATTTTGTTCAACGTAGTCGATAGTTCTGGAAATTTGGTCTTTGAGGATGATAACCTCCTCAGAGCTCCACAGACCGAGGTGCATTTCATGCCATTTCTTTTGCAAGTGCATCGCATATTTGAGCAGTCGGTCTTGCAGTTACAGCGAGAAACTGCAAGGAGAGATTTGGGGGCAGCGGGGAGTTCACCAAAAATAGGGCGATATAATCCATTCTGAATTACCCAACCGAACTGGCCTGGGTCGAGATTACATCCCAGGGTTTTTCACGATTCAACTTGCAAATAAACTCGAAATGAGTGGAAGCTGCAAGCATCACTGGTGGGAGGAAGTACTTTTGACTCAACATACGAAGCAGATGCTGTGACGTTCTCGATTATTTTGAAATGACGCAACTGATTGAGCGTTGAAATTGAGCCTGGACACTTATACAAGAGCATCATTGCTTTCTCCCCAGCTGCTGAAATGTCGTGCTTGGTGGATAGCGGGTCCATAAAAACTTTAGCGGATTCGTAAAACTCGTTGTTTTTTATCAGAAGCTGTAGTCCCGCTGACTTCCCAATGCCATAGATACGAGAAGTTGAATCGCACCCAAAGGAAGGCGTGGACATACAGGATTGTGCTACATATACGAGATCAAAGTTTGAGTTTCGTTGCATTTATATCCCAAATTCTATTCTTTGAGATTTCAGCTCGAGGTTCAGAGTAAAAGTAGATCGCCTGGCTATATGTCTGTGCGTGATAACAGAGGAGTATAAGCAGATCTGTGTCGTCTCCAACCAGGACAGTAGGCATAAGAGAACCAGATCGAACTGTAGTTAGAACAATTATGAGAAGATCAGCGTCCCCATCTGCTTCGTATACCTGACATCCAACTTTGGTCAGGTACTCACTGGTCATGGTTATGATTGCTTGCTTATTCTTGAAGCTGCTTAGGAACACTTCTTTCTTTGTAGAACAGACCACATTCCTGATAAAATTGGTCTGCGGGCACGATCGTTTCCCTTTCCGTCTCAAATGGGTGATGTCTTTGATTGAAGGTGCTTGGTTGTGTCCGTCGAAGACCACCGACGTCCTTTGCAACCCGTATTTCCGTGCAATTTAGTCAACGTACTTCTGGCAGATACTATCATAAGTTGAGTTTTTTTCCCAAGGAATTCGCTGAAGCAGTGCCCCACCATCGAGAACTATATGCTTGTCACTGAAATCTTTGACGAAGTCTTCAGTTTTCAGCTGCTGCTCTGTAACTAGATGCCACATCGCATCGGCGAGGGCAGGCTTATCGGCTGTTCGTGGAAGTCCGTTTGCTTCAAAAAGTGACGGAGGCGGTGAACACAATTCATACTTAAAGTATGGCTCCAAATCATCTTCCCTATTTCCAGCATCTGTCACCAGCCGCTGAAACTTGAATTCTGGATCAACGGCAACTGACTGTCTGTTAGTAACTGGTACAGCCTTATTAGCAAGGATTACTGTCCCAGCTGATTCTTAAATTTGTAACTACTGACGTTTTCCCCTGCCTTGGTATCTATGATTTCTTGTCCGACGGATCTAGTTGTGTCAATATTGACTTTTAGATCAGCCGTAGCTCCAGAAGTAATGTTTCGAAAGCTCGGGTCTTCTGCGAAAGGGGTATTCTCAGCAAGAAAGCAAAGGAGCTTGCTAGTGTCATGGTTGTCGCGTTCAATCCTCGACTCTAACTTCTTTGTGCTGTTCGCTCGTCACGAATTGGACCTTAACAAAAGTTTGCATCGACGAATTAATTGCACTACAAGTTGGTGCTGAGAGTAACCAAGTCAGCCTCTGCAACTCACTCATGCCGCTTCCCCTTGTAAGACCACCGTTAGTTTTCAACGAGCGCATGAGGAACTGCTCATTGACCAGATCTGACGACAGGCCCGCCCAAAATTTTTCGGATCTGCGGATAACATGGCTCCCGTTCTGAAAATTGTCAAACACGTCGGGATTTGTAGTTTCCAGCTGTTTCATATTTTGCAGGTACACCCTGGCAGACTCCGCATATAGGAAGTGGTTGGACGCTGCGAAATACGGCAACATAGCTTCAACTGCCTGAAGGTGAAGATCCCAGTTCCCCGTACGCTCTGCTCGGATGAACTTCTTCAGTATGTCTATAATTTCCATATATTGTATCCACAGTTTCGCCGTACGCGACTTTTCCGAAAGTGACTGTTTAAGAGAAGAAAATTTCTTGGCGACTTCTGCCAGGGACAGATTTTCCTTTATACTTCGCATGTCTGTGTGACCTTCCAATGCACCAAGATAAACAGTGAAGAACTCCGTAAGCTCGTCGGAGGCACTGAATATTTTTTCCGTGTCTGCTGAATCAGCGCCATCTTCAGTGCTGTAAAGTTCAGTGCAGAGAAGTGTGTTCAGTGCCCAGTCAGTGAGTATGTGTCCTCGTATAGCTCTGAAACAAGCTTTCCCAGAAATGATTTGTAAAACAGCATTTGACGCATATATTATTTCTAACGTGTCTTGAAGTCCAGAGCCTTCCATAATCTGTCCAACAGCCCCTATGTAACTCATGAGTGTGTGGAAGCTACCCAACCGAAGGACGATATTTTTTAATAGGACTTGCATCCGTCTCGGCAGCAATAATGGTAAGAGCTTCCCAGTAAAGTGGCTTATCGAAGGTCAGTACTGGAGTCGCACCGTATCTGGAACACTGTTCGAAAACGAAGCTGAGTGTGGAGTTGATACAAATGGGATCACTTGGGCTCATATCTATCATGGGATTTTTACATTCTGGGATTGTTAGGTCCCGTCAGTCTCAAAAGGGTTATGAAACTGATGGAATATTTAGATGAAAATTCTAATTTTACATTCAAATAAAGGTGATTTTCATAATCACGATGATCTAGTACCCTATTTTAGACATTAATTTCGTTGTTGTACGCCTTTATATTAAATTCATAATCATGAATTATTTGAAAAAAAACTACGTTTTCTAAAGAGTTAAAGAGGCTGAGTTACAAGGTCGAACCTTAAAGCGTACAGGGATTAGGAGGCACAGTTGGGGGAATGCCGCCCCCAAACCCCCCGCTTTTGCAGCCTCTGTTGTTAAGGTTATTTATTTTGGGGGAGTTCCGCCCCCTCACTCCCCCCTTTTGGTCTTGCGCAGAACTGGTTTGCAACACAAAAGAAATCCGCAGTAGTTTTTTAACATAAAAACAACTATTGCATCTTTTATCGATGAGGGCTACCGCCCCCCGGTTTTGCCCTTGCAAAGAACTGTTTTACAACAAAAACAAAGTCTGCTTGAATTTTTTACCATAAGAACACCCTATTGCATTTATTTGATTAAAAACCCTACTGAGAATTATTATTTTCCGTTTCCTCAGGAGATTTTTCCCTTACCAATAACAAGCTATACTGTGATGAACTTTAAACAATTTTGAACAGAAAAACAGGGAACAAAAGAAGGGCTCAGAATAAACTAGCAGTTCAGGTTCATTTATTTTACCATCATACATGATCACACTGAGTACATAACACTACCTGGCACAGAGACAAGTTTGTAGTTATAACTGTAACAGACTGAGTAGTCATTGCCAAATCCTCAGAAGATATTAAAAAAATGCCATTGAAACCGTTTCATTCGTATTGGTACAACCAATTGATTTCAGGGTACAGGACTTAAAAAACCTTAACAAAAGAGGTTGCCAAAGCGGGGGGTTTGGGGGGTGGCAGCCCCCCAACTGTGCCTCCTAATCCCTGTACGTTTTAAGGTTCGACCTTGTAACTCAGCCTCTTTTACTCTTTAGAAAAAGTAGTTTTTTTTCAAATAATTTCTGCACGTTTTTGTACAGTTTATTACTTATTATTGCTTGACTAAAATAATTTAAAAAAGAAACTGAGTTTTTTTTTTAAACTTTAAATTCAGTATATAAAAAATTTTCTCTGACAGGGAATCGAACCCGGATCTTCGGCCTGACAGTCGGTAACAACGAACATTGTACCACAGAGACAATTACAGAACTACTATTTTAGTCTCCCGTATCTATTTTTGACGCAAGCAATTCCCCACAAAACTTGATATTTGGTTTTTGGAAAATAGGGAAGGAAGGATCGGATTGCGCTGAAATTTTGAGGAAAAGCTCCCAAGCCCCAGGAAAGCTTATCCTCTAAATTTCAGCCCGATCGGACAACGTTAAAGGGGGGCTGTGGTGGGAAAAATTAACATGGGCTCTTATAGGAAAACGAGGTTTTTCGTAAATGTAAATTCGGGGGATAATTTTTTCAGTCTGAAAATAGCAACAGGCCCTAACAGGACGATTTCATCTTCGAATGAGTCCTCATTCACCCGGATCCGTTTCCGACTGTGGCCTGTAGGCATGGCTGATAAAAAAAGAGAAATGAACAGTGTTTAGCTATTTTTGCTTTTTGGAAAACAGGGAAAGAGTAATTAGGTTGAGCTGAAATTCCGAGGTTAATTTCCCGGGCTCCAGGAAAACGCAACCTCTTAATTTTAGCTTAACCGTTGTCCCAATTAGACAAAGTTAAAGGGGGGATGTGGTCGGAGGGTTGAAACTTCCAGCCCACTTTTACCCATGAAGATAAAGTCGGAGGGGGGTGAAATTTTGCAAGTTTCTTAGTTGGAGCTTGGGCTACAAAATGCGATCACCTCTGTCTCTCTGCGACCGCTAGGACTGGAAATCGCTTAACATTGTGGTGGGTCGCCTCTTTAAAGAGGCACAAGTGTGCCTCTTGATTTTACATCATCAAAATCAACATCAACCTCAAAAACATAATTTTTAGTAGTTTGCTATATATTCATTGTTCAACCTAAAAAGATAAGTGCAAGCTTTAATTTTACGTTCAAATAAAGGTTATTTTTCATGCTCACCGTGATCTAATACCCTATTCTTGACATCAATTCTGTTATTGCACGCCTTTATATGGAAACACACATTTCAACTCCTCAAAATCAACCTCAACCTAAAAAAAAGCATATTTGTGAAACAGCTAGATGAGCAAACTTTGCATATTTGGAATCAGCGCATTTTTTTCGAGTCGGGTAGTGAAAGAATCATTTCTATTGCAATTTGTTCCCGGTCAAACCGTTCCCTTCCTGGACTACACCTTTTCCCCAAAAACAAACAATCAAAATTTTTAGAAAGCCATTTTGTTCAACCTAGTTGAAAGTTTTGGAAATTAGATCTTTTGGGCGATGACAACCCTCCCCCTCACACACACACACACACAGCCCTCAAGGCAAGAGTTGTAAACCCTGCCCTGGGGGTATATAAGGCCTTGTATTGAAAACGTTGTCGTAGAAACATCAAAAAGGGCTCAATCCATTGGAAATTTAGATGGCTAGTGGCCTTTTTAATAGTCGAAAGCAATTGGAGGGCTACTAGCCCTCCTATCACGCCCACCATTTTCCCAGACACAAGCAATCAATATATTGGGATAGCTATTTTTTTCAACGCAGTTGAAATTTCCGAAAATTGTGTCTTTGAGGATGAAAGCACCCCCCACAGCTCTTAGGGTCAGGCTTGTAAGTAATGCCCTGGGGGCATATAAGGTTTTTTTTAATAGAAAGCGTTGTGGTAAAACTTCAAAAAGGGCTCATTCGATTGAAAATTGAAAGGGCTACCGCCCTTTTTAATAGTTGAAAGTAATTGGAGGACAACTAACCCCCCTCTCACGTCCACCATTTCCCCAAACATCGCAGTCAAAAATTTCGAGATATTTATTTCGTTCAACGTTGTTAAAAGTTCTGGAAATTAGGTTTTTTAGGAAGACAACCCCCTCAGAGCCCTTGTGGGCATGGGTTGTAAGTTATACCCTGGGGCATCTAAGGTTTTTTTTTATAGAAAGTGTCGTAGAAACTTCAAAAAGAGCTCATTTGATTGGAAATTGAAAGGGCTAGTGTCCTTTTTAATACTCGAAAGTGAATGGTGAGTAACCAGCCCCCCTCTCACGCCCACCATTTCCCAAAACACATTCAATTAAAATTTTTAGATTGCCATTTTGTTCAACGTAGTTGAAAGTTCTGGAAATTATGATTTTGAGAATGGCCAACCTCCAGAAAGTATTTTTGTAGAGACTTTAAAAAGGGCTCATTCGATTGGAAACTGAAAGGGCTAATGCCCTTTTTAATAGTCAGAAGGGATTGAGGCAACTAGCCCCCCTCTTAAGCTCACCAATTCCCCAAACCTATCCAACCCACACTTTTAGATATCCATCTTGTTCAACGTAGATAAAATTCTGGAAATTAAGTCTTTAAGGATGACACTCCCCCAGAGCCCTCAGGGCTAATGTTGTAAGCTGTGCCCTGGGGGCATATAAGGTTTTCCATAGAAAATGTTGTCGTAGAAACTTCGAAAAAGGCTCATTAAATTAGAAATTTCAAGGGCTAGTGCACTTTTTGATAGGCTAGTCGAAACTGATTGGAGGGCAACTAACCCCCCTCTCACGCCCACCATTTCCCCAAATACATTCAGTCAAAATTTAGAGATAGCCATTTTTTTCAACGGAGTTGAAAGTTTTGGATATTATGTCTTTGAGGATGATCAACCCCCCCCCCCACCCCACAACCCTCAGGGCAAGGTTGTAAGTTATGCCCTGGCGGCATGTAAGGTTTTTTAGAGCATTGTAAAAAAAACTTCGAAGGGCTAGTGACTTTTTTAATAGTCAAAATTGATTGGAGGAAAACTAACACCCCTCCCACGCCCACCATTTTCCCAAAAACATCCAATAAAAATTTTGTGATAGCCATTTTGTTCAACGTAGTTGAAAAGTCTGGAAATTATGTCTTTGAGAATGACACTCCCCCCAAAGCCCTCAGCGCAAGGTTTTGTAAGTTATGCCCAGTGGGAATATAAGGTTTTATAGCAAGCGCAGTCGTGGAAACTTCAAAAGCGGCTCATTCGATTGGAAACTGAAAGCGCTAGTGCCCTATTTAATAGTCGAAAGTGATTGGAGGGCAACTAACGCCCCCTTTCAAGTCTACCACTTCCCCTAACACATCTAAACAAAATTTTGAGATAGACATTTTATTCAACGTCGTTGAAAGTTCTGGATATTAGGTCTTTGCCAGTGTTGTTGTAGAAACTTCAAAAAGGACTCATTCAATTAGGAATTGAGAGGGCTAGTGCCCTTATTAATAGTTCAACAGTGATCGGAGGGTGAATGCCCCCCATACCCATCATTTCCTCAAACTCTTCCGATCAACATTTTGATAAAGCCATTTCGTTGAACTTAGTTAAAGGGTCCGGAAATTAGGTATTTGAGTATGACAACACCCAACAGCCCTAAGGGCTAAGGTTGTAAGTTATGCCCTGGGGGCTAGTCCTCGAAGCCACGCCGACATGACGGTGGCGAATGTGTGGTTTAGTATCTACGGCGGCGCGCCGCCAGGCGCGCCGAAATTTTTTTGGCGGCGCGCCGCCGATTTTAGACAAGCGGCGCGCCACGGCGCGCCGATTTTTCCGATTAAAAATAATAATAAAAATTCCACTTCACCAAGCACGTTCAACCTCGATTTTAGTAAGGATTTTTAAATGGTTGGCTAAAAACATACAGGAACAATATGACTTACGTGACTTACTTACTACTTGACTTACTTGTGTTTATGTTTAACATCGCATTGTTCATATACAATCCCGTGTTTAGTCATTTCCTTCTTGTTAATTATTTAGGCTAAGGTGTGTATAACTTTCAAAGTTTGAAGTTCAAACATCTCCTGTTCATCAAATACATACGAAAAGGAAGTGAAAAAACAAAACAAATATCAACAACGAAAAAACACTGTATACAAGTCAGATACCATGGCTTAACAACACCAACAAGTTTAAATAAGGGGGTTACATCACTTCAGTTACAATTGATGGAACAAAAGTGAATTTGTTCACTCTGCCTGGAGCCATTGATCTTTTTGTAGTCACTATCAGTCCTGTCGTGCTATAAAGCCGTTTAGCTGGGGCACTTGTGGCCGGTACAGCCAGAACTTGACGAGCGTAAACTGCCACTCGCGGGATCTGATGCTAGCATTGGACCTTGGGGTCCCACAGAATGCCGCAAATGGGCTTCTTCTTTGTATCTGCTGAAATAAGTTGTTTTTATAAGGGAGAACAAACCTGCACCTTTACCATAGGGCTCCTGTGTCCTATACTACAGGAGGAACTAAACTGCACCTTTACCCTCTTTTCTTATCAACACGGAATAACCTTCCAAAATTCTTTTCTGAAAGAAGTGGTCAAGTTATAACGTTTCAAGTCAAAGTTTAAGGCTACTTCAACTTCAGTGTTCTCTGCTAACTGTCCAAAAAAATGTAATTCATTTCTATAGATATATTTCTGTACTAGCTCTAGATCATCTACCAAGTGTGAAACTACCACAAATCAGCATCGATAAATAAATGAAACCCAGAACGACCAGAAATTACAACAAAGAACCGAGTCAAGCTCGAAACAAGCAGAAATTAACATAAGTTGGGCTCAAAACCCTATGCTTTGCCAATGCCAGAGCTTAATTTGCACTTTACTGAAAATACAGAAATGTTTTTAATTTAATAAGTTTTGTAAATAAAATAGTATTAACATTTTGATTACTAAATATCAGTATAATTATATTAAACTGAGAATGCATATTCATTTGTATTTTTTTCAGTAAAATACAAATTATGTTCTGGCTTTGGGAAGGCATAGGGGTTTTGAGCCCAACTTATGTTAATTTCTGCTCGTTTTGAGTTTGACTCTGTAATTTCTGTTCGTTTTGGGTTTCGTTTATTTATCGATGCTGATTTGTGGTAGTTTCACGCTTGGTAGATTATTTGATTTTAATTTTGCTCATTTTTTTTTTAATGGGGTTCTTTACTTTTCTTTGAAAAACTTATTTTGTGGAAAAAGTTTTTTAATTAATTTCTGTTCGTTTTATATTTACATAGTCTTTTCAGGGAAAAAGAAAATAATACTTTAAATATTTTCGTTTTTTTTAAGAATTTATAGTTCGCGCTGCTATTTGTATGCTGGAAAAAAATTTTCAGCAAAATTTAAAAACATAGACCCTTTTAAAAATCTGGACACAAATAGTAGTGTTTAATTTAGTTTCATACCTCCTCTAGTTGACCTAAAATGGAAAACTTGATAATATTCGCAAAAAAATTTGTTTACTTTCTTTGATAGCTTGAATACACTTATGCTATTTTGATTTGGTCAAATTTTAAGAGCAGAAGAAACCCCAAAAGTTTGAACATAATACCCTCAGTCGTTCTTGGGATACTGCTGAGATGCCCTATTGGGAATTAGCATTAACACAGTGCATTTTGATTTAATCTTAAGGCAACATTTACTTTTTAAACATAAAGGAAAATGGGAGGGTGGGCGTGGGAGGGGGATTAGTTTCCCTCCAATCATTTTCGACTATTAAAAAGGACATCAGCCCTTTCTATTTTCAATCGAATGAGCCCTTTTCGAAGTTCCTACGACAACTCCTTCGATACGAAGTGCCCTGGTCTAAACAACAACAACAAAAAAATGATACATTATACCCACATCGATCTCTACTATAAAAATGTCAAGCCTTCCAATCACTTTCGATTATTAAAACGGGCACTAGGCTTTTCAATTTCCAATCGAATGATCCCTTTTTGACTTTCTGTGACAACACTTTCTATGAAAACCTTATATGCTCCCAGGGCATAAATTACAACCCTTATCCTAAGGGCTGTGAGGGTGGTTGTAATCCTCTGAGACCTAATTTCTAGAACTTTCAACTACGTTAAACAAAATGGCTTTCTCAAAATTTTGATTGGATGTGTTTCGGGAAATGGTGGGCGATGAAGGGGTGTTAGTTGCCTTCCATTCATTTTCGACTATTTAAAAGAGCACAAGCCACTCCAATCTCTAATTGAATGAGCCCTTTTCGAAGTATCTACGACAACTTCTTCGATATGAAGTGCCCTGGTCTAAAGGAAAAATAAATAAATAATACATTGTGCCAACATCGTTCTTATAGACCCCCAGGTCATAACTACAAAACCCTTGCCCTAAGGGTTGTGGGGGAGTAACCTCCTCAAAAAATATATTTTCTCTTTGGAAATCAGTTACTCTGAACAAAATGGCTATCTTAAAATTTTGATTGGATGTGTTTGGGGAAATGGGGGGCGTGGAAGGGATGTTAGCTGCCTTCCAATCACTGTCGACTATTAAAAAGGGCACTAGCTATTCCAATTTCCAATTGAATGAGCCCTTTTCGAAGTTTCTACAACAACTCCTTCGATACGAATTGCCCTGGTATGAAAAAAAAAATACATTGTGCCAACATTGTTCTTTACTTAGGCAGCTCGATTGTGCTGCCTATGATAACATCCTGAATTGCCTAATGCTCTTTTACCTACCTCTTTTCATCCGAAAAAATCAGAAAGAAAAATGAACAGAATTTTAAAGTGGAAGGTAGTATTTTTGTTTCAAGAAAAATTTCTTCTTCTCCTTCCTACGAACCGATATACATGGCGAGCCCAAGATGTCAGTGTTTATCTTTAAGAAACAGATTAGCCGGGATGACGGTTGAAGCCCGGAGATCGATATCGATAACCAAAAAAGAGAGAGAGAAAAACAAAAAAAAAAACACGGCGGCGTATTAGTGACGCCGCCGCCGATAGAATCAGCGGCGGCATCAGCGCGCTGATGCAAGCTCGGCGGCACGCCACCTTTTTTTTCTCGGCGGCGCGTCGCCAACTTTTCGGCGCGGCTTCGGGGTCTACTGGGGGCATATAATGTCATATAGAAAGTTTTGTCGTAAAAACTTCAAAAAGGACTCTTTCGATTGAATATTGATAGGGTCATTGCCGTTTTCAATAGTCGAAAGTAATCGGAGGAAATATCCCCCCCCCCCATCAATGCCAATTATTTCCCCAGACATTTCCGATAAACATTTTGATATGGCCGTTTTGTTCAAAGTAGTTGAAAGGTCTGGAAATTATGTCTTTGAGGATGACAACCCTCCCCCCATAGCCCTCATGACAAGGGTTGTAAGTTATGGTCTTGGGGCATATAAGGTTTTTATAGAAAGTTTTGTCTTAGAAGCTTCAAAAAGGGCCCATTCGATTGGAAATTGAGAGAACTAGTGCCTTTTCTATTAGTCGAAATTGATCAGAAGGCAAATGTCTCCCTCTTCGCTTATCAATTCCTCAAACAGTTCCAATTAAAATTTTTGATATAGCCATTTTGTGAAGCTTATCATCCAGGCCTGGAAATTATGTCTCTGAGGAAAAAAAATCCCCCAGCCATCAGCGCAAGGGCTTTGAGTTTTATCCTTGTAACACAAAGGGTTTTCATAGACAGTGTGGTTATATTAGCTTCAAAAGGGGGTCATTGGATTGGTAATCAGAGACTCTAGTGCTCTTTTTAAGAGTCAAAGTGATCAGAGAGCAGCTACCCTCTGACCCCCACATGTACGTCATATTGTCCCGAAATGCGTCTAATAGAAATTTTTACATGGCCATTATATTCCAAATAGTCAAAACGTCATATAACAAGGCTTTTAGGGTTGAAACAAACCCCAGAGATTAGGGTCAAGGGTTGTAAGTTAATGCAAGGGGGTTTTAAGGGTTTTTATGGAAGGGATGGTTGTTTGACTTCGGAAGAGGCTCAGTCGTTCTCCCTGTAAAAGACTATGTCAATATAAAACGAACAGAAATTAATCAACAAACTTTTTGCACAAAACAAGTTTTTCAAAAAAAAGTAAAGAACCCTATTAAACCAAAAATGAACAAAAATAGAATCAACTAATCTACCAAGCATACAACTACCACAAATCAGTATCAATAAATTAATGAAACCCAAAACAAACTGAAATCAAAATAAGTCAAACTCGAAATGAGCAGAAATTAATTTGAGTAGGTTTCTATACCCTATGCTTTTTAAAAGCCAGAATATAATTTCTACTATAATGAACAAAATTCTTTTTAAGGTTTTAACTTTTATAACTTTAAGAAAAAAAAAATTAATTAAAATTTTAAGGAATAAATATCAGCATGTGTATGTTAAACTGACAATGCACATTTTTTCAGTAAATTAATTTGAATTTTTTTCAGTAAAGTACAAATTATATTCTGGCTTTTAGAAAGCATAGGGTTTAGAACCCTACTCAGATTAATTTCTGCTCGTTTCGAGTTTGACTTATTTTAATTTCTGTTTATTTTGGGTTTCATTTATTTACTGATACTGATTTGTGGTAGTTGTATGCTTGGTAGATTATTTGATTCTATTTTTGTTCATTTTTGGTTTAATGAAGTTCTTTGCCTTTTTTTGAACAATTTATTTTGTGTAAAAAGTATTTTTGATTAATTACCTTAACGAGATCCCTAAAAAGTGAGGAAAGAAGAAAAGTTTACCTTACTCCTGTTAAGCGTTTCCGTCTTAGCGCTTACCTAGTATGTGTACATGGTCATTATATCAAAGGACTGTCACAGGAAATGTTTTCGTTGAATAGGCACAAAAAAAAGAATCAAAAGAAGCAAAATAAACAAAAAATTTTGGAAATTAGGGGAACAGTTGAAATGATTAGATTTTTTTTTTAGAAAGGATGGGGGTTGATTTAGTCTGATAAAATGATGATCGTTAGATGTAAGGAGATTGAAAGGGTCTGATGCTTCAATAGTATGCTTTTACTTCTTAACATTTCAAACTTTGTTTTGCCTATTTCATGACTACTGTTGTGTTTACTTCAATTTGTTTTTTTCCAACATTTTATTAATAGTTTGTCCTTGGCCACTTCTCTTGTCGAATATAAAACCCTGCATATGGCATTTCATACGTTAATTCCCAGTTTTGTCACTGCTTCAATGCTGATTTGCAACACTGCGACTGTGAGGACTTGTAGCTGCAATTAATCATGACTCAAACTTTTAGCGACTGCGACTGCTTGTGACTGCGACTAATAGCAAAGGCAACAACTAATGCGAAACTGTAGAAGGATATTTAATATCCACTTTAAGCACTAAAAACTGTAGCGATGTGAAATCACTGATATGATAGTTTTAAGCAAATCTCGTCTCCCCTTTTTTGGCATGACGATATTTTTCATCTGACCTTTTCTGGTAACAAAGAAAATTTGGATTGAACGAATCGCTATATCAGATTACTTGGAGTCACTACAGAACCTTTCGGTTAGAATCGTGTTTAGACTAAAAGAAGGGCAACTCTAAAGAAGGACAAGACTAAAAGAAGGACAAAAAAGGAAGAGGGACAATTTTCATTCAATAGAAATACCAAAAATGGAGTATTTTTCAATGTAAATACCAAAAAATATATTTGAGCTCGGGGGGGGGGGGGAGGGGGCATTCAAATTGGTAGAATTGTACAGCTACAACAATTGTCAGTGTTTCAGTAAAATATCCCGAGTTTCCAAGTAAGAATGGGCAATAAACTTTCAGTTTTTCAACCATTCAAATATTACTCTAAAATTAGATTTCATCATACTGTCTGATTGCAGGGATTTTTGTAATTTGGGTTACAAGATTTGCATTCCTACAATGTAAAGCCAGAATTAACAAACACACCTTAACAAGCACTCTGGGTTCAATGGTTTTGATCAGAAATGACGTTCTGTAAAAATTGTGCAATTTTCATTTAGAAACATTTGTTTTTTTGTTGGTATGATCGTATTTTTTTTATCATTCAGGAAAGACTGAAATTTTTGATGGAACAAATTGCTCAATCAGACTACTTGGAGTCACTGCAGAACTTTACTTCTCCTCTGAACAGCGGCTATACACTTGGCCAACTTCTTGCTGACCAATGTCGGATTATGGACTCGGCGAAGCGTCCCTTGTGCTTAGTCTGGAGAAATCCAGATGCCGTGGCTGAGGATGCCTTATTGAACATACATGCTGCCATTTTTAAAAATGGCGATGGTAAGTTCGGTGATTCTGCCTTAAGTTATTATACCCTTCTGACCCATAACGTAATATCCAACGTTTTTTTGCAGAAGAAAAATATAGGTTTTGTGATTGTTTACCAATGGGGAGGTGAAGTTCTGTGATCCTAATCAAACTATTTATCGTCGTGCTCATTTGAAAAGAGGGTGGATTTTTAGCCAATAGGAAGAAAAGGAAGAAGAATAATCAAATAAATATAATTTAAAATAATATTAAAATATTTTATGAATAGAAGAATATTCAACTTCATGATGAGGATTAAATAGTGAAGCTCTAAATAGATGGGGGTGGAGCCTGATCGTGTGCTGCTGCGATCGTCTCAGGTGGATCGGTACTGCAGCAGGTGTTAGTAGTAGTACTATAAGTTGCCTGTTATCATTTTCTCTTTTTTTTTAATTCAGAGAACAATGACTGATTTATTACTTTTTCTCGCTACCTATCCCTGTAAAAATAAAAAGCGAGGCGAGTTGTTAACGTCAAAATCTCCACTTTTGAACTCTTAAAACCGTTTCTGTGCTGTAAACTCGTCTATGTAACCTTCTCTATGTGGTGCAAATATCGTGGGCTGTTTCAGCAGATTTTTGGCCTTGATGAAAGGTAAAATGAAGCGAAAGGACAGCAAAGAAGAGCAGGTGGTTAGTAGCTGCAATTCAAGAACTTAAAATAAGACTTTTATAATGTTTTTTTTTTCATTTTCAGATCTCAGACAAGACATGCTAACGTTGCAAGTGATTAAGCTAATGGACAGCTTGTGGCGACTTCACGGCCTAGATCTACGTATGACTCCTTATGCTTGCCTAGCCACTGGTAAAGACGTAAGTGCTCAGTTCCATTGTAAGCCTATGCTTCCTTCTATCTTATTATATTTTCTTATTATAATGTTTTTTCCCTTTGATAAATGGTTCATAATAACATATCAAGCTACTGCAAGATCATATCGCTTTACTCTTTTCAGTCTATGGTATAACTATTAGGCAAATCTGTTTATATTGTCCAAACATAACAGTTCGGTTTCATACTTTATGCTAAGCAAATCTTACATGTAAAACTTCAGGTTCAGATCTAACCTGGCCTACCATTTTAACATCCAAATGACTAACAGACTTCTTCTGGAATTCTTCAACTCTAGAAGACATGTCACTTGAAATTCAGAAGGCTGAATTGCGATGCATTTAGAGGAACTCCAAAATCATAATTGTGTGCGAAGTTTGAAAATTGAAATGTAATCAAAGTTGATGATGGTTCTAAATAGACTTGGAGAAAAAGTGTCAAAGGTGCAGTTAGAGTTGGATATGTGTAAAGTGGAAAGTACTACATTAAAAAAATTATAATAAAGCAAATTAGGATACAGATGCAGTCAAAAAGTTTGGAGTCAGAGACTTGTTTTTAGAGACAAGTTCAGAGAGTTCAAAAAATCTTTTTTCACTTGAAAACGTCAGATTTAATTACCAACTGCTGAACAAACATGGCTGCAGCGATTAGTTCCTTTTCTAAGTAACTAAACATGTTTAAAATGAAACACAATTTTGACAAAAAACTTCATCTTTATGTACAAGACGATATTCCACAAGTATCTTTTGACAAATGATTAAGCTTATAGAGCGTCAATCAACTAAAAAAAGAAATAGATAATTTGCCATCTTTTTTAATCTGTTTAGAATTAATGTGTTGAATGTGTAAAAAAAAAAACTTTATGAAAAAACAAGGACGCTGTCAAACACAGAGTAAAAAAACAACAAAATATGAAGCGATGCGAAATATGCGGTTAGACGACATGTAATTAAATTTAATATTTTTGTAGCCCTATGTTGTATGTTTTGTAGTAAATTTAGTAGCCCCATTTCCTGGTTCTTTAAAAAAAAATGACTAGGTTTTAAAGCCCTGTAATTGAAGAAGAAGCTTCTTGGGATTGATACCTCTCCAAACACATTTCTTTCTTTCTTTTCAGCAGCAGAAGTGATTTTGAAAATGGAACTTAGAATTTAAGTGTGTGCACCTCATAGATTCAAGTCTCCATTTATCTACCATCAAAAGTCTATCAGCTATCAAAATCAAATTTAATTTTAGGCTGCAAGGCCCTTGATTTGAAACCTGTTTCAACCTCTTTAAACTTTTTTATCTTTTTTGCAGCAGAATGTTTTCCACACCAATTATAAATCTTGGCTTGAACAGAAAAAAAAACGTAAAATCGCGAAGAAAGGAAGAAAACGAGGACAATTAACAGCCAGTGAAAAAAAGAAAAATTATGCAAATATTTCGGTCAAGACCTTCGCTTGACCGTCCTCAGTGCAGAATAAAACTGATAAAAAAAAAAACCCTTAAAATAAAAATACAAAACTAAAATTGGACGACCCTTTCTCAGTAACGGTGAACGGTGAGTTACCCTTTCACCGTTACTGAGAAAGGGTCGTCCAAATTTAGTTTTGTGTTTTTATTTTAAGTTTTGCGTTTTAACATGATTGGCCAGTGTGGTCTCAGAAATTATTTAAGAAAAAAAAAAAAAAAAAAAAGATTCTAGAAATGTAGATTAAAACAGATTAAAATTAATTATTAATTTGCAAATTGCAACCCTATAAATCTAACTATTTTATGCAGTAGACCAATTTAATCTTATTTTCAAATATCATTGTAATTGCTACTGGAATTGTTACTGCATACTGCATAAATCTTGTCACTTGTCGTTAGATTAGAAAATCAGCGATTCCTAATAGTAATATCTGAAATCCATGTTCTTTTTTAAACTTTAATTTGAAATCGCACACAATCGCTGAAAGGTAGATAAAGAGGCAATGATTATAATTATTAAAAAGTTTCAGTCTAAACACCATGTAAAAATAATTCTTAAACTACAGGCGTAACCGATGACTGGGGTATGAATGTTTAGAAGTAGTATACTAGATCGCTTTCTCTTAAGGTTGGACGAACTTCAATTTGCTGGCTTTCAATTATGTAATGGTATAGGCCTCGTTAAATGTCTTTGGCTACATTCAATAGAAATTCCATTTTATAATAAAAATAAATTTTTCGTATTTATTCAGTTGTGTGGTCATATTGAAGAATCGTAAAGTAGGTTTTATGCGTAATTTGCCACAAATTTGGGGGGGGGGTCAAAATAGATCATTTTTATTTCGAAACTGGAGTAAATGAAATATTTTAGCTATTAGATATATTATATTAGACAATCTTTAATAGTTTGTTCTGAGGGGGGGGGGATACAAACTCAAAATCTAGAGTAATTTTTTTATTGTATTAAATATGTTAGGTTGATAGAATTATCATATTATGACAATACATTCACCAAATAGAAAAATAAATTATGATGGGAATTTTGCGTCGCAGACTAGAGATTCTTGTGTGTCTCAAGTCTTGTCATTTTTGTAATTTTGTAGGCAGTAGGTAGAACTGTTTTCGAAATACGTTGATCGAAGTTGGAACAAAGTAATAATAAAGAAATCTTTGGGCCAGATTTACTTCTGACGATTGTCAATAATGCCTATCAGAGGTCGATTTGAGCCTATCCAACTTTTCTAAACACCTTAAAAAAATCATAAAACCAATTCATTAAACATCTGCTAAATCATTGAAAATAATATGTTTTGTATGTTCCTGTGAATAAAATCTACGGTGTCTATTCTCCTTCTTACGGTCTAGGAGTTAATTTTCAGAACATTGAACTTGTATTATAATTTTTCGTTTAAGGTTGGTCTTATCGAAGTAGTGCGAAAGGCTAAAACAGTGTACGGCATACAGAGACAAGCCGGTAAATTGGCAGCCATCCAAGTGGATTCTACTCAATTATTCAAGTGGATCAAAGAAAAGAATAAAGGCGACAAATTAAAAGCAGCCGTTGAGTCGTTTACCTACTCATGCGCTGGCTATTGTGTTGCAACTTTCATTTTAGGAATTGGTGATCGAAATCCAGAAAATATAATGGTCAGCGAAAACGGCCAGGTAAACGATAAAGATATATTCTACTCTTCAATTATTTGGAGATTCATGGTTCGGTCAAACACATGCAAAAACGACGAGGAAGATCAATTGGTACGAGGGAAAAGTGTCCAAACAATAAGGGAAAAATTTTTCCTAAAAAGCACAGATAACATGCACTTGTACGGACCAAGTCTCTAAACCATGTTTGCTTCTTGCCAAGTATTTTCCTCTTTGGTGTTAGTTTTATGCAAAGTATTATTTGTGTTGGACAAGAGCTGATGGTTCTGGATTAGAACCACCAAATCTCAAACTTTCGTATGCTTAATAGTTGACGTGCATCCCACTTTCAGAAATACTTGCTCATTTTGGCTCAACGACACACGAAAACCCAAATGGTACCATAAGAAAACTAGGAAAAAATCCTAGCCCCAAAACCAACGGCTTTTCCATGATACGGATCGGCTTTTGAGCCTTTCCCTATGCATCTGAACGGGCTATCAGTTCAGTTCTTCAATTATTCGTTTTACCCTTCTTTTATACGAAATGCAAATGTGAAGACCCAAGAGCCAAGCTTATTGTCAAAATGTAAACAAACAAATCACCAAAATAGTTATAGATTGCATGCAACCTTGACTTAATATTTTCTTTGTTTCCTTTTCCGAGACATAAAAGAATAACCATAAATATCAACTGACTTAATAATATAGTTATTGATAAATGATGGGAAAGCGTAGCTCAAGCTGAATAATTGTCTTTGACAAATATACTTTGGGATATATGCAGAGCTCAACTTTTTAATCGAAAAGATCACTTTTTGGAGTTTTTGTGAGTAGGAGGTGCCAAATTTATGGAAAATGAACTTGGGTGAAGAATCAGTGAAAATAAGCACATGACGCCAAGCAGTTATAAGATATAACCGAAATCACAGCCATTTAAAAATGTATATATGTATTCTGCTTTTCAATTATTTTGACTTCCATCTTTAGCTTCTTCTATACTTGTTTACTTTGAGGAGCTAATATTTCGAATTTGCTATCTTCAGTCTTATTCAAAGTTCATATTACAACTAGACTTCAAGATTTTTTTTTTTTTTTTTTTTTGTTCTTTGATTTTACAAATATATTATTTTCCATTTCTCTTTCTTTTTCTCTCCTTTATCTCTCTCTTCCTCTCCCCCTCTCTCTTACCCTTCCTCTCTCTGTGGCTGTCTTTTGCCTGCTCTATGTCTCTGTCTCCTAGACGCTCGCTCTAAATTTTGGCTTCTTTCTCACATTCTCAATTTTCCTTGTCTCGTTACCTTTTTTGTCTCTTGTTTCTTTACCTGTTTTTACTCTTAATGGACTTTATTTTCATTATTTAATTTTTCTTATTTTCACTCTCTTTTGCTTATTTTTGGAAATGACTATGGCTGTGCTACGGGAAAATGCATTCTTTATTTAAGGGCAATCTTCTAGGCCTTTTATTTTTATAATTATACTCACTGTCTTTTTTATCTGTTTATCTTCTGTTAGGTAAAATGACTCGATACACATAATGAATTTACTTTTTCGTCCTTTAAAATCTCTTTTCATTCATCTCTTAAACATTGTTACTCTTTACCTTTAATTTTAACTTTTTTAGTTGCAATTTTCTGTCTTTATTTTTAGATTTTCCATATTGATTTTGGACATTTTTTGGGCCATTTCAAGAAGAAATTTGGTATAAATAGGGAACGTGTCCCATTTGTTTTGACTGAAGACTTCAAAAGAGTCATTGCCTTTGGTGGGGATCCTATCAAATCGGAGGAATTCCAAACGTAAGTATCTAAAAGACAACGTATTTCCTGTGATCATTTCAATTAATTGTTTCAAATGACATATGGTACTGAAAGAACACCAAAAGAAGGACAAAGTTTTAAAAGTTGGCCATAAATTAGAAGGAACAAAGATCAAGGGAAGCGCAAGAAGTGAGGAGCAGTGGAGAGCAGAAGCTCATTGGTAAATTACAAGCAAAGAATTGAAACAAGACGGGAAAGTTTTTTCTCAAACTGAATATTAATTTTGGCCCCATATGCCTATCTTAGACAAATTAGTTGTGGAATACTTAAATTACAAATCACAGTTGAAATAAAGTCTGATTTTTTAAATTGTGTAGTGGACGATGTGGTTTGGGGTTTCATTCGGCATTCAGAGACGATGACCGTACTGTCTCAGCGCTATTTACAGAGAAAATCGAACTCGGTTTGAGTCACCTCCAGTTTCTTCAAAGTCGTCGGGTTGTCTGCCAATTTTCCGTGCGATGTAGTAGGGATGAGTCTCCAGATGCATCGAGTATTTTCATCTTGGTAAAATTGAGTTGTGTCAAATTTTATTGAATCTCCCTGGGACGGAAGATGTTATTGCAATTCGTGCGTTATGTTTGGTCTCGACTGAACCATCACTTAACAGAATAGAGCTCCAGAGGTTTTTGAGCCCAACTTTGCTGACTTCTTCTCTTATGATTGTCAGCGCTGCATCAAGTTCAAGTTTATCAAGAGTGTTTGTCATCAGTGCAAAGTTCTCGGTGATGCCAGCATTACCTAAAAGTATATCATCAAACTCCAGACAAAAGTTCTGTCATGTAGTGTTCATCCTCATAACAAAGCAGACGGAGCAATACAATAGTTTGGAAACTTTGGTACATTCCCTGCTGAACTGTACAACTGTTAATTGTTCATACAATATTTTTCAGAGAGGGAGATATATATACATATATATATATATATATATATATACATATATATATATATATATATATGAAGAGATGTGGTGATAAGATGCAACCCTGGAGTACTCCTGACGAAGTTGTAAACTCTTCTGACAACCCATCAACGGTTATTACTTGGCCTCGGAACTGGTGGTACAGACTCTTGATTATTTGGACTGTCTCATAAGGGATACCGTAGTGAAGGAGGATATGCCATAGTCCTTCGCGCCATATCAGGTCAAATGCCTGACGGAAATCAACAAATAGTTGGTAGAGTTCTTGGTTGAATTCGATGTGTCGTTCCATGAGTTGCCGAACGACAAATATCTGATCGATTGTTGATCTTCCAGGGCGAAAGCCGGCCTGATATTCTCCAATGGCAAAGGCAGTTGTTGCTTGCATGCAGTTGTTGCTTGTATGCGTCGGAGTAGGACTTTTGTCAGGACACGTGACTGATGGCTCGTGAGGCTGATCGGACGGTAGTTTCCGCACTCTTTCTTTGACCCCTTTTTGTGAATGGGTACAGTGGCAGCCTTGCACCACTGACGGGGTACGTTGCCGGTTTCCCACACCGCTGACACAATGGCATGGTACAGATCAGTTACATCATCCGACCCGACGTTAATGAGTTCATCGGTGACTCCGTCTGGGCCAGGGGCTTTTCCTTGTTTGAGTGACTTGATTGCTGACTCGGTTTCTGACTTGAGTGGGGGTGGTGGTCTGAGTTCTTGGTCGGGTATGGGGAAGCGGGTTAGTATTTTAGGATCCGCAGCTACTGGGGGATTCAGTTTATCGTTAAAGTATTCTTTCCATCTTTCAAGTTTCATCTTTGAATCGAGATCTCATATCCGTCTTTGTCCAGGATCACTAGTGTTTGCGGCTCTTTTTTCCGGCTTAACTCGCGTACCATTCTGAAAGCTGCTCCGCTATTCCCCTTCTTGGACAGTACTTCGCAGTCTTCGCATTTCTTTCGCAGGTGGTTACGTAGTGCCTTTCTGATCTCTGGCTCTACTCTTCTCTTGAGGAGCTTGTAAGTATCCCAACTGTGACGGTCGGATTTATTGCAAAAAAGTCGCTTATCCTCGCATAGCGCAATGATTTCATCTGTGATCCATGGTTTTTCATTTGGAGTTTTTCTTCCAAGGACGTCATTCACTGTCTCTATGATTGCTGATGTAGCCTGCTCGGTCAGGGAGTCTATCTCATTAGCAGTGGTCAAGGGAGAATGATTTTTCAGGATCTCTCGGAATTTGTCAGATAGAGTGGAAGTGTAGGTCTGCCTTTTTGCGGGATCCCGCAGCAGATCCAGCCGGAATCATGGGATTTTTGTTGCTTTTTGCAATTTTCTCATTCTTAGCTTGATAAGAATTAGCTTGATATATATATATATATATATATATATATATATATATATATATATATATATATATATATATATATATATATATATATATATATATATATATATAATAAATTCTCTGATGCCAACCTGACTCTTATACATGATAATGGTAGATGGTAATAAGCTTTTCTAAGCTATGGATGTCAGGTCTTGATTTTTCTTCAAACGATAATTTTAACAGGACCTGTGCCTGTGCCTGTCAATTTTAACAGGACCAGGTTCAAATTCAAGTGTCTTGCCAGAATATAAAATCACTAAATAAAATAAAACTAAAATCACTGAACAACACTAATAATGAGCCGAGCCTGAAATTATTGTTGTAACATGGCCCGGATTTAGGTTGAGGTGTTGATGGCCGCTATCCTTTTTGAGTAGATCTCAAAAAGGTTGGGCCTATAGGAGGGGGATGGAGTTTTTTGCGAGTTTTTAGTCTATGGGTAATGGGTTCCCAAATTTCGCTGATGCAGAACTCTCCATTGTCTTTATTGATGGCTGGTTTGTTTTTAGCAATTTCCAGAGCTTCTCTGATTTTCTGCTTTAAGAATTGCGGAAAAATAGCAATAAGTTGGGCCTGGTCAAACTCAATGGAGTGGGAAGGGTTTTCAAAAATATGATGGGCCAATGCAGAAAAACTATCTTCCTCCATAAGCTTTGTCTTTTTAAGGCAGGCATCAATGGAATCAGTATGTTCTTTTAATCGGTGATGTAGAGATCTAATTGTACGACTAATATAGGTATCACCACAACTGCAAGGGATCTCACATACTCCTGGTGGATCTGAAATGATCTTATCTTTGCCTTTGTTCAAGAAGGAGGAGATGGTCATTCCAGAAGGAAAAAACACCTTAAAGCCAAGCTTAATGAGTTTGGAGCTTAAATTGTCAGTAATGCCCTTAATATAAGGTAATGACAAAAATCTTCTTCACTCTTAAGGGCAGAGCTCTTGGTTTTTGTGCTAATCTTTCTCCTGAGAATAACCTTATCAATGACTTGTTGGGGGTAGCCATTGCCTGTAAGAACATCTTTTATATGTTCAAGTTCAGCCTTCAGCTGAAAATCAGAGGAACACACTACAAACGCTCTATCAACATATATATATATATATATATATATATATATATATATATATATATATATATATATATATATATATATATATATATATATATATATATATATATATATATATATATATATATATATATATATATATATATATATAAATATATAACGTCTTTCAAAACTTTTTTGCAAAAATGAATAGAATACAGGAATTTCAAAATCAAGCTTTACACCCGACATAAAGGGTGTAGGACGGAAATGAAAACTGCACCATTGGAATGTCCGTACCCATTTAGGAGATTTTCAGTCTGATTTTACATGAAGTTATATTTAGTAATGTATAATTGTGCATCAGCTATTGTAAAGGAGGAGGTTGGTCGGTGTATAAGTAAAGGGGGAGGGCAGGAAGAATACAATCAAAAGCGAATATTTCAACTGTCCAGCAGGAATTTACTCTCATATCCCAACATTTAGACTAACCTGAAGATGAGAAGCAAGCAGGTCATTCAAGTAACTAGAATCAATACTCATATTTAATCTGTACCTGATAAATTACGCGGAAACTAATATGCAAAGGAGGTAAAATATCACCAGAGACCTCCTTAAGAGTTTATGTAGATGAATGGCAGTATTTCCTTTTCCTTTACCCCACCTACCAGGTAATAACTCATAGCTCTTTTTATATTCGCTTTTCTGTAAAAGGAAAAAGATGGTTGTATCTACACTTTGGAAATTTGATATCATTTTTGGAAATTTACAATAAAATTTGGTAATTTTCTCCTGGGTTGGCCTTTTTTATTTCTCTCACGATCAGTGGCGAGAATTGAAGTCAGTAATCTGGTTTGTTCGACTGCAAATTAAAACTTATTGCAAACCAGCTTGACTTTTCTAGTCTGCTTCTTTTGAAAAATTATTATTGGTAACGAATGGCTGTTATTATTGTTTTTGATGGTATTGGATGATACTATATTCTTCTAAAATTTTGCTTGATTTTATTGTAAGATTTTCTAATTTCTTTGTGGTATGTCATTTATTCTTTTCTTTGTGATCGATGGTGATGCTTGTAGTTAGAAAACTGCATTTTTGTAATTAAAACTTATTGTGTAACCAGATAGATGTTTCTAGTGAATTTCTAAAATAGTGGTGTGTATTGTAGTTGTGATTTCATTTAATTGTAAAATCTAGTGAAGATTAGTGAAATTTGACTCATTTTATCATCTTTTTTGGTTTACGACACCAATTCTTTTTTAGTATCTAATATAATTGTTACTTTGAGTTTTTAAATTGGAATAAAAAATTGAATGATTGTTAGTTAAATAAACAAAATTTTGTTAAAGATACGGGTTGTTTAAATCAAATACTAATAAACAAGTCACTGAACTTTTTAAACCTTGTATTAAAGAAAAATAGTTTTTTTTTATCCCATTGCTTTTGTATCACTGCGTTCTATCTTTGATCATCGAAAAAAAACTTTAATTATTAGCGTTAAAAAAAATTAGTGTTTGACGTCCTGCTTTTCGTTTGGTTGAAGTTGGATTCCCAAAAATTACTAAAGTTGGGAAACGGTCGTCCGTCATCCGTTTCGTTATCTGTTACTGATACCTTACCTGTTACTGACATCCAATGTAAACATCCAAATTCTATCATAATCATTTGGATATTAGATCCTTTTTTAAAACTAATTCTAGCTAAAATGGCTCTAAACATAAGACTAGAAATAAAGTAGTGAAACTATCATTGATCTGTATTCTTCGCAACAGATGCTAATTCCTCATTGCTTCGTTTGATACACGATTGCTATTAGACAATCTGACTTTTTGTATCAGACACCTTTTCTGGGTTTGAACATAGACAGCGTTTGAGACTGCTAAGGTTACTTATTTACTAACTGCGAGTTTTAACTTGGCGTTTCAAACGCATTATTAAGCCTACATAATGTAAGAGATTTTGAGTTGCAAGGGACAAGTTCGAGGATTATTCAGAAAATACGGATAATCCTCGAAAGTAACGGCATTTTCTTCTCTCTTCTTGATCTTGTGGTAGGCGCATTGGCTTCCAGATCTCCCATCTTGGGCATGTCACTCCGGAGCACCATCAAAGTTTGGTGCAATTGGCCTTATTACTGCGGCTATTTTAAGGTGGGATATGTTTGGAACTTTGCGCAGTACGGACCATTATTTTTACATGCTATATTCTTAAAGTTTCTTCTTGTTGTTTTAATTTGCTTTGTGTACTTTATTTACTGATCTTTTTTTGGTTGTTTCTGTGTATTATGTGACATTCTATTATTTCTTCCTCCTCTCTCTCTATTGTATTTGCTCGGCTTTTTACTTTAAAAGCAATAATATTTTACTTTAACAGCAATAATTTACTTTAAAGGAATAAATCTCATTTATTCGCCCATTCATTAGTATTTTACTATACCTGCTTGGTCATTCATTATCATTATAAGAATTAGTTTGACCGCCCCCCTCTCTCTCGAAAATGTAATTCCGCGTAAGTGCCTAACCGTCGTATAAAGTCACTTTCCTCACTGTACAATGGGAAAAGCAGAAAGAAAAGAATGAACGAATTCATACATGCAAATATCTCGAGCCCATGGGCTTTAACTGACCGTTACGATTCTTTTTGTATTTTTGGAAAGAATCAGATATGTGAAGAAACAACCGACATTAAACTATTTTAGTCCTGCATATTGGTAAATAATTCGCTAATGGGGAGGAGAAAGTCTTTTTTCTTTGTATGTAAGTATTCCTGAATTCATAACTCGGAAAGTTTACCCTGCTTTGTTTTACTGCTGGGGAATGGTATTGAAATATTGAGAGACAGTTTTGTTAGGGGCTGGGGGACTTTGAATTCAGTTTGAGAGGCGGGGGCAAAACAATCTTAAATAACCAATCCTTGCAAAAGAGCATACACTTCGTTAAAAAAAGAAAAATTATCTATACCTGTCATCTGATATACTTCGCTTTTATTAAAATATAATAGTTTGGACTCTCTTTTTAGGTTCCAAGAGTTGTGTGGAAGAGCCTATATGATTTTACGAAAACATGCAAATCTACTTATTACCCTTTTTACTATGATGCTCCCAACAGGAATTCCTGAATTACAGGTTTGTTTCTGATAAATATTTTTAAAAGTTAGCTCTTAGTGTTAGGATTTCGAATATGTTTTCTTGTAAAGTTTAAGATTATTGAACAGTTGAATACTAAACTTGAGAGTTTTGAAATTTGATAATGCGGAAGATGGTTGGAATAATTTTAGAAAAACAATTTGTGAAGCTGCTGATGGTGTCTTAGGGAAGAAAGTTAGGACTGCAGCTAGGAATATTAGCGAAAAAACTTTATGTTTTAATAGTGAGGAGAAGGGGTTTGTACAAGAATTATCTGAGTGATAAATCATATGAAAACAAAAGGAATGTAAAGAAAGTAGAGAAAGCATTAAAATATGAACTAAGGAGGTGTGAAGTGGAGGCCATGGATAAAATTGCCGAAGATCTGGAAGATGTAGCTAGACCGCATAATAGTAAAATATTGTGTATCATGTTAATAAATTGAGAGGGAGTAGTAAATCCAGACCTGTCCCAGTTAAAGATAGGAATGGGGCCACAATTAGTGATAAGGAAAAATTTAAATAGAGATTGGCGGAACATTTTGAGAATGTGCTAAACCGAGATAGAGTTGCAGGGAAAGATATAGAGGAAGTGCCTGAGTTGTCAAACACCTTTGGTCCTCAGTTTTATGGATTATGAGCAATCGTTCTATTCTGTTGATAAAAGAGCTTTAGCAAAGGTCTTATCCTTGTATGGTATACCAGACAAATACATTGAAGTGATTAGTGCTATGTACGAGAATAACACTGCTCCGGTTAAGGTACGAAATGAGGTTAGTAGCTGGTCTTGTATTAAATCAGGAGTTAAGCTGGGTTGTGTTTTATCCACCTTTGTATGGATCATCTTGATGGGCTTTGTCTTAATGAGCACAAGAAAGACAATGGGAGACCACGGAATCAAATAGGGAGGACAAAATCTCCTGGTCTTATTTTATGCTGATGATTTAAGCATCCTAGATGAAAGCGTGAGCAAAGTGAATGAACTTTTAGAGGTTTTGCGATTTCAGGATGCTATTATAGGTTTGAAAACTTATGTTAAGAAGACTAAGTCACTAAGGCTAGGAATAAGTGAAGATTAAAAGGTGACGTTTGGTAACAGAAAGATTGATCAGGTGGGCAGCTTCACTTACCTTGGTAGTATTATTAGTAAATACGGTGGGAGCAGTGAATATGTTAAGAGTAAAATAGCCATGGCTCAGGATGTTTTTTCACAGTTAAAAAAGTTTAGAAGAATTGGAAGATAAGTTTGCAAACCAGGATTAGAACATTGGAAGGGACAGTGATGACAGTGGGCAAATATGGATCTGAAGCATGGGCGCTCCTAAAAGTGGATGAAGATTTACTAGATGTTTTCCAGAAAGAATGCCTACAGATTGTTCTTGGTACCTGGCTGACTGATCGTATTTCAAACTATAGGCTGTACGAAAAATTTGGTTCAATCCCGCTTTTTAGGGCTATAATGAAAGAAAGGTTGAAAGGGTTAGGGCACATTTTGCGGATGAAGGATGACAGGTTACCGAAGATTGTCCTTTTTGGCCAACCGTCTAGGGCTAGACGGGAAGCAGGTCGTTCTCTTCTGGGGCGGGAGGATGTCATAGAGAAAGATTTAAAGGGAATAGGAACTTCCTGGGAGGATGTAAAGGGGAGTTGTTAGTAGTAGAAGTATTGAAATGCATATAAATTAAAAGGGACACTAAGAAAGTATCAATAATCCAACTACAGTAAGTCAATAAAAGAGTTAAAAAATAAAAACTGGTCAAGAAGGGGGGGACAAAAAAGAGGGAAAAAAAGAAACTATTGGGACATTTTATTCATTTTTTCTGTAATAAAGGGGACCAAAGTTCTTTCGTATCTCGAAGTAACGCAGTGAATGGGGGACAAAACAGGGATGGGCTCAGAAACAGCTCGAGGCGGCCGTAATCTGGATGGGGAGTGACGTTTGGGGAAAATACTTGCCGTCCGAGGGTTTGATATGGTATTTTTTGCAAAATGGATGCACAAATTATTTCTTCGTCTCTCGAGGGTCTCTAGTTTTGAAATATTGAACAAATACAAATATGGTATCTTGCTCCCTTAAAAAATAATTCTTAGAGCTCTCTTTTGGACACTTTCAATTTTTTGTGTTGCTTCAGTTGAGAGGCCAGGGTGCCACACAGGACAAGCATACTCTAATATGGGATGCACAAAAGAAATGTATACTTGTAGTAAGTGTGATTGGGGGCAACTAAATTTATTTAAAAGTTTAAGGAGGTAACGCGAGGAGTTTGCTTGTCGTAGGATATTATTTATCTGGGTATCCCATTTCAATTTGGAAGAAATTGTAACACCAAGGAGTTAAAGAGATGTGATTAATTAGATTAATTAGATTAATTAGATTAAGAGAATGTGATTTGAATTAGAGCTTTCAAAAATTAACATTAAAGTGGACTCGTGAAAATGTAATTCCCCTGACTATAAATTTCTCTATTAATTTCTCTTTTTTTGTCGGAAAAAGGGATTTTTGGCCCTGCATAATTTTTTGGCATTATGGCCCCGTCCCAGAAATTTTTTAAAGAATTTAATCTGTCAGCTGCTGCAATCCATTCAATTTTTTCGCTTGGTCTTGTTAATATACTAAATTGAAGTTTTTGCAATTGAAAGTAAGGAGCAACATTAAAACTTACAACGAATAGAAATTATTACGTATATGAGGGGGTTGCCTCCCCCTCAACACCTCCCTCTTTACGCTAACGTTTTGTAGTACTTAAAAAAAAGTATCGTATTGCTCTAATTAAACGGACCTTGTGTTTCAGGAGTCCTTCTTGAAGGATTGGGACAAAATTCGAACTTTAGCGTAAATAGCGAGGTATTGAGGAGGGGACAACACCCCTCATATACTTAATAATTCCTTTTTGTTTTAAGTTCGAATGTTGCTCCTTACTCTCAGTTGAAAAAACTTTTTTTAAATTTAATTTCAGATTAAAAAATAAATAAAACCAGGAAATCTGGCTCCACCTCTACGGAAAAATCCCTCCTTCGCACTGATATCTCCTTTTCAATCTTGGTGAAAATGTACCACGGACAATTACCCTTAACATCTTCACGCTTAAAATTGTGTCGGCAAAGAGAAAGCAAGGCATAAGAAGAATTTCTAATAGGAATTCTGGCGAATTCCTTGAGTGTAAAATTTCACCGGAAGAAATCACACCTTAGAAGCTTCCCTCTCCATGGAAAATTATCCCCGTGTAAAATCCCCCAGCAGAAAATTTGCGCCCTCCCCACCCGAAACTTGTATGGATACTTCCCAATAACAATTGCTATACGTAGACAATGGGCAAATTCTATAACTTCAACCCAGGGGCCATGGGGAGCCGTGTTATCTCAAAAGACATAGTTATTCGACCTTTCAACTATACTGAACAAAATGGTTATCTTAATATTTTGATCAGGCCATTTTGAGAAAAAAATGGCGTGGGAGGGTGCCTAGTTGCCCGCCAATCTTTTTGTTCACTTAAAAAGGGCACTAGTACTTTCAGTTTTCGTTCGATTGAGTCCTCTTCTGATATTCTAGGACCACTAGGTTGATACGATCACCCCTGGAAAAAAAGAAAGAAAAACGAACAAACAAATAAATACGCATCCATAACTTTCTTCAGGCAAAAAATACAAAATTATGCTGAAAATATGCTCTGAATCGGTGTGATTTTCATTTTGATTCCATTACTTTTAGGGGGTGTTCCCCTCTTTTTGTTGAAAATCATGCAAATGTTCTCAGGCTTCTAGCCATTGATGGGTAAGATTTAGACATAATGGGACTTATATATTTGGAATCATAATAAGCCGATTCTTCCAATCGGTCTTGAGTAGTCGGTCTCAATTAGTTGTAATCAATGTCGTGAGTAGTTACAGTCGTTAGTCGCCGTTGCAAATAATTTTAGAACCAGTTGTAAGTCGGTGCAGTTACGGTCACAGTAGCAGTTGCAGTAGCAGTGGGTCCTGAAATTTTCAATTTTAAAACCCTTGCCCGTTCCTAAGATATTGTAAATACAATTCTTTCATAGCCTGGATACAGATACTGTGGTTTGATCCCAATTCAATATATCCATCAACATTCTCCCTTGCTGCAACAATTATGAAAGCTGCAGTTTCTAGATTTGTAAGATGGTATATTTTTTCGGCCATTTTTTCGGATTTTTCGCACACGTTTATTTTTAAAGTTTTAGCCGCCTAAGTGTTAAAAATGCATACCTGCACCGAATATATTTTGCATTAGAATCTGAGTTCTCAGGTTTTCCTAATTTTTTTTATAAGACGTATATGATCGTGTACGTTCATAGTAAGCTGTGCTAAATCAGCTAACAAGACTGGTTAGACCAGATGATACAGCATCCGATTTGCACGGGTTCAAGCCAGATAGTAGGCTTCTTTTGTATGTAGAAAGTCAAATATTGAAACTATATTCCTTTTTGAGTAAAAGATTTAGCGATGAAAATCGCTATTCGGCAATCTTATCCTTGCAAATGGATTAGATAAAAAATATTTTTCAACTAAAACTAAGGAGCAACATTTGAACTTAAAACGACATACGAAGCCAAGAGAGGAAAGGAAATAATAAATGAAAAATAAAACCCAAAAAGGGTGAGAAAACGAGGATGTTGTAGCCAGTGGCAAAAACAGGAAGACGAAAAACAAGCAAATATTTTGACAAGGACCTCCGCCAAGTCCTCAGTGCTAAACAAAAAAGAAGAAAAAAAATCTAACCTATTGGAGTTTACTGTACCAGATACGAACAGACACTGAATGAAAGACCAAGCCGAAACCAATGAAAGACAATATTTACCAAAGAGATTGAGCAAGAATGTTGTGCCTCGCGAGACTTTTTGCTTGTCTGCAAATTCGGTTTTTATTAGGTATACAAATAGAATCTCTTAAATTTGACTTGGTGCAAATGTTACTTGAGTCTTTTAGTATTAAATTGTTATAAATTGGGCTTAATGAAATGTCTCTGATCTCTTTATTTATAGTCACATTTCTGTTTATATATTTTTTTATCTCAATTACCTCTTTAAAAGGTTACAGTTGGCCATTTACAGGAGATATTAAAGTTGCCACCACAAAAAGTACCAGATGTGTAGGATTTTCGAAGATATGCAGAGCTAATGCGGAATCAAAGTTGTCATTTTTATTTTTCAATCTCAGGGACTTATCTATTAAAATTTTGTGTTCATGCAAACTTTCACCAAGTTGTTGATGGGCCCTACCAATGTAAAATTTCCCACAGGAACACGGGACTCTGTAGACACCAGTACTCAGTACATGGTCAGTTTTGTCTTTTCCTGAGTTAAAAAAATTGTTGGACTTTTTGTTCACTTTTGAAAGAAACAGTGAGATTGTGTGTATTTAAAATTTTCTAAGTTTATCATTGAGTTTTGAAATGTATGGTAGAGTGGGGAAAGTATTTTTCTCAATTGCCGGAACAACTGAATCAAGGGGGACGAGCTCTCTATTTTCTTGTTTTATCTTTTTTAATCGTCTATCTATGATATTTTCAATAAGGTTTATTGGGTAGCCATTGCAGAAAAGAATATCTTTGATATAATTTAATTCAGAATTTACGTGATTAAGTGAGCAAGTTTTTAAAACTCAGTCGACTAAAGAGATTATTTTTTTTAATACAAGGAGGGTGATTTGACGAGAAGTGCAGATACTGATCGTTATGGGTCGGCTTCCTGTATATAGAAAATTCAAGGCTAGGAGTATTTTTTATAATCAAAAAATCCAAGAAAGGCAGCTTGCTTGATTCTTCTAGTTCCATTGTGATTTGGACATTCGAATCAAAAGAGTTTAAATGTACCAAAAAATCCTCAAGAGAGTCTGTTCGTTTTTAGTTTTAATGTTACCTCTTATTTTCAATTAGAAAAACTTGTTTGTTTTTTATATTTAATTTTTGATCTTTTTTTTAAATACTGCCGGGAAATCTGCTTCCCCTTCCTTGTAAGATTCCGTTACACACGAAATTTTTTTCATGGTAAGACCCTCTCACGTACCCCCCCCCCCTAGAAAAATCCCCCTCCCCCTGAAAAATGTCTATATCCCAATAACCAATACTATTTGTAAGCAACGACCAAAGTTCATAGTTCGCAGCCCTTTCTGTCGGACTTTGGGGGGGGGGCAAGTCATCCATAGTTATTAAATCTTTCTACTATGTTGAACAAAATGGCTATCTTAAAATTGTGATCGGGCAACCCAGAGGAAAAAGGGGTTTGGGAGGGGTGCTACCTGCCTTCCAGTATTTTGGTCACCTAAAAAAGGCACTAGAACTTGTAATTTCCGATCGAATGAGTCCTCTCCCGATATTTTATGATCGCTGGGTTGATACATTCACCCATGAGAAAACAAAACACTCATGCGTGATCTTTCTTCTGGCAAAAAAGACAAAACTCCACATTTTTGCTTATAGGAGCTTGAAACCTCTAAAGTAGGGTTCTCTGATAAGCTAAATCTGATCGAGTGATTTTCATTAAGATCGCCTAATGTTTTATTGGTTTTATACCACTTTTTTCAAAAATTTGGCAAATTATATCAGGCTTGTAACTTTTGATGGTTAACATAAAACTTTATGAATTTTTTATATTTTGAATTTTTTTTGGATTCAACATCTTTATTAAATATAATTCATGCCGGCTTGACGACCGGTTATAAACAAAGCACAAATATCTTGAAAAACGCAACCAGTACACAATAACTAAATTATACAGCTAACCAAATCATCACTGAAATAAACACAAATAATGAACAAAAAAATTAGAGATGTTAATAATAAGTACAGAGCAATAAATTAAAAAAAAAATATTCTAACAGGAAAATACCTAAATTGTCCTCTCTCGGAATCCTGTCCCACACTCACCAACTGCCCGGAAGGAGATGCTTCCTTAATCAGTTTTTAAATTGTGGCACACTTTCCGCTTCCCGAATTGAGTCTGGAAAGGTATTCCAGACCACCGGACCCGGGTGCTTTGCCACATGGCTAGAACGAACCGTACCTCTTGGCGCACTTACCAAGTCTTCAGCATTTCTCGTAGCATATCAGTGATAAAATGAATTAAAACGAAACAAATTATTAAAAACATCAGGCGCAAAACCATTCAAACTCTGAAACACAAAAATACCAATTTGAAAATCTCCAATTTGAGAAATATTCAAAATCCTAAGTTTCATAAAAATCGACTCTGTACCTAAAACTACTATATCATATTTACCAGTTAACCTCACAGCTTTATTTTACTGAATCTGCATTCGTTTAAAATTGCACGTAAAATTACTAGCCCAAATCATACATCCATGATTTATATACGATGCAGTCAAAGAGTAATATAAAAGAATTAAAACCTGAGAAGGTAAAAACTGTTGAAAACTTCTTAAAATCCCAAGGCCACGCGCTACCTTACACGCAACCACCCCTGCGTGTATTCCCCAGCCTAGGCTTTGATCGAGTAAAAATCCTAGATGTTACGCGTCCTTAACCCGCTTTTATACAGAACCATGTGCTCCGATTGTACTGTAAATATTTAAAGATAAACCAGTCCGATTGAATAGAATATATATTTACTCGTTTTCGCGTTAATGCTAAGTAAGCTAGTGCCTACAAACTCACTCAACCCTTGCAGAGCTCTGTTTGCCTTCTGGATCAATTCTTCAAGAGTCTTCGCTGCCACAACAAGTGCTGTATCGTCTGCGAAAGATGTCATAGACGCACCAGGAATGTAGAACCGCTTACTATCGACATACACTAAATACAACAGGGGTCCTAAAACAGAGCCCTGAGGAACTCCACATGAAATAGGAAAAAACCTAGAAAACTGCTCTCCTAGATTTACCCTCACTGACCTACCATTTAAATATGAACTAAACCAATTCAAACATCTCTCTTTTGCACCCACATCTCTTAATCTATCCAATAAAATACTGAAATTAGCGGTATCAAACGTTTTTTTTTAAATCTATAAAAATACTAAAACAATACTCACCCTAAGTTAACATTTTTTAAACGATGCTGTACAGCATGCGAAGTCGATGGCCCTTTTGGAATCTGAACTGACAATGCATGCAGGCTCGTTAGGTGATCATAAAGTCTTCCATAGATAACTTTTTCTTAAAGTTTCGAAAATACTGGCAAAATAGAAATAGGTCATCAGTTCGATATATCGAATTGAGTGCCACTTTTGTAGAGAGGGAGAATCTTCGCTGTTTTCAATAATTTAGGAAAAAATCCCTTCTCCATTGATAAATTTATTAGCATGAATAAGCATTGAAATTCGATTCTTTTGATATATCCACTGTTATCAAGACTCCGTTTCTTAGAGTTTCGGTTACTATTGAGCTGCATCACTAATTATTTACAATTCGTTATTATTGGGGTGTATGTGCGGGGTCACCACTTTTAAAGGCAAAAATGACGCAAAAAAGGTTGCTATGGCACTTACTCGAAGGGGAGAACCCCTTGTCGGCCCAAATGTTAGTGAGATTCCCGCTCTTACCCCAACGGTTCTGCAAATATCGGGTTTGGTACTACCCTATTTACAGTATACCCTGTCCCAGGGTATGATAACGCGATCGAGTGGTCAAATGGCCACTTTCGAAAGCCGACTGTACCCACCTTGGGTTACGGCTAGAAAATCTCTACTCTCTCCTTGGAGGTAACAACCCTCCCTGTCAATATAACAATGACGGTACCTTGTAGCTCTATTCCTACCCTGCCTGGGTTACGGAAAATAGTACACAGTTGGTAGAAAATGCCTTACTTGTATTCTTCCAAAAGGGTCACAAATACCACAAAAATATATATATCCCCGACTGGGGTTAGAACGCAGACTAAAAAACATAATAATAATTTTTACAGCACTGTTTGTATGGGTGGACCGTCACTTGGCCCAGCCAATCAGCTACCTCCTCATTCAAACCCAATTTTACCTCTTAGATTTATGTTTCAGTGACTCCCAACCAGCAAGTATAAAAATAACCTTGCTTCACAGCTTACCTATTGCAAAACCACCTATCGCTTAGTAACGGGAATTTAACCTGTCTTTTGAAATTATACTATAAGCAAATGTAATTAAAGAAACGAAAATAGGTCATTTATCTGAAATGAAAAGAAACTGGGGTGGAACCCCAACACCTCCCCCCGTAAGATAAATGACCGCCCACGCGCTACCGTGGTTCATCCTTACAAACATAAACACTTAACTTCAACTTTACAAAATCCATTTGCCTTCTCTCTTCCACCGCTTGGCTCTGGAATCTGGATCGGTCGTCCTCGACACGTCCCTACTCTAGGACCACCATGGTCTAAATCGCATAGCATCCGCACTAGATTTTGCAAGTTGAAGTCTTCAAGTTTCGTAGGTAATGATTGTGCGCAGCACAATTCAAAACAACAAATTTTCCCGCTGTCACGAATTTGCATTGGAGAGGAGCAGAGAATCAGTTTCTGGCACATGTGATGATGCCAGCCATCGTGAAAAATTGGCTGCACTAGCCTCTTAATTTCTATCTTTGGAAACAACCCCACATCTCAATCAAAAAGTAATTTGCCCATTGGCAAAATTTCAAATAATCTAAGGCCGAAAATGCCAGGGCCTGCGAAAACGATAAGGGTACTGGAAATGAAGTAAAATTTTTCTCGAACCATGAATCGCCTTTTTTCTGGGTTCCCTCCCCTCGGATAATTAACTGAAGAATATACGTTGATGCTAATTGAAGATGAAACTTAGATACATATCCCACTGAATACAATTTGCCGAAATTAATTGTCGGTCCCTATGAAGAATAACAACTATGATTAGGGTTACTGGACAAAGGTTTGGGTGAAGTATGAAGTGACTGAGAGAGAGTATCCCCCAAGGACTCCATATCAGAAAGGCAAAATCTCGGTAAAGGGATCACAACTTGTCCACCAGTTGTGTATTGAGGAAAAGGGCTATCTTTTGCGACTTCCCGCAGGGGATCTTCCCAAAGGGATTCCTCCCCCCATAAAGGAACAAGCCCTCTTTTGAGTTGATCAAACCAATATCAGATTCCTTTCCAAATTTTTCCAATCCGACTCGACATTCCATATTTCCCAACTTCCCCCTAACCCGTTGTAGGTCATTCATCTCTATTTTGTAACCATCTTCTTTTATTCCCCATGGGTCTTTGACCTCTTTTCCCCCCTTATTATCCATGTTTTCAAGGCCAAGCCCATCCAACATTTTATTTTTCTCCCTATTATTTATGTTTTCAAGGCCAAGCCCATCCAACATTTTTTTTTTTCGCCACTGCAGGCTGAATCTCCAAATTTTGTCTCTTCTTTGCATTCCTCTTTTCGTCTCTATTTCTCTCAATTCTGTCATTCGCGAAAAATAATAAATCATCGTTATATCTGATTTGGACTCCAGTGTCCACCATCTTTGACTGAATAATTTCATTGCAGCTCCGTTTAATATCTCTTTTCTCTCTCTTAGTTTTCTTTTGTTTTGTAGTAGCATTAAATAAATCGTCATGAAATCTGAATTGGACTCTAGTGTCCATCTTCGACTGTCTTTCTTTATTGTAGTTCCGCTTAATATCTTTCTTCTCTCTTTTAGTCTTTTTTATTCTTACCGCAGAAACAAATATTTCATCATCAAATGGGAATTGTACTCCTACATTTGGTTTTTCATATAGTACTAAAATTTCTCTATGTTTACGAGGATTAAATAAAAAAAACAAGTTTTTTCAACTGAAAGTAAGGAGTGACATTAAAACTTAAAACGAAAAGAAATTATTCCGTATATGAAAGGGGCTGTCCCCTCCTCAACGCCTCGCTCTTTACGCTAAAGTTTTTATTGTTAAAAAAAGTAGAGTTTTGAGAAAAAGTCAAATATTAGCGTAAAGAGCAGAATGTTGAGGAGGGGCAGCCCCTTTCATATACGGAGTAATTTCTGTTTGTCTTAAGTTTTAATGTTGCTCCTTACTTTCAGTTGAAAAAACTTGTTTTTTTATTTAATTTTTGAACGCTTTTGAATAAATGCTGGTTTTGATCTTGGCTCACAGTACATGAATAATTAAAACAAAATTTTCATATTAATTTAATTTTATTTGGTTAAATGGCTTTCTCAAAACATGTTTAATCTATTTTATGAACGTTTTTATTAGCATTGAATACACGCAACTTACCAAATAGTTTAGCTAACAAAATTCTATAGTCATGTATTTTTAATGCGTACATTAGGAGGTTCGCCCCCTTTTCAATACCTTTCTTTGTACTCTACAGTTTAAATTTCGTTACAGTTTTTTAAAAATGACCGCTTAATCACACAAGCCGTTAATTAGGATAAATAGCTCTTATGAAAGTACTAAAAAATCTCTGGCTTAAAGAGTGAGGTATGACTAGGGGGTGAACCCAATCATATATGTAATATTTTCTGTTCGTTTAAAGTTTTGATGTTGCTGCTGTTGCAGTTGAAAAAATTGTTTTTTTAATTTAATTTCTGATCTTTTTTTAAACAATGCTGGGAAGTCCGGCGCCCCTTCATAGCAATGTCCCTTCCCCTATGAAAATTTCCTTCATGGAAAGATCCTCCTACATAACCCCCGACCCCAGGTACGTACGCAGGAACTTGTTTCGGGGGGAGGCCAATTTGTTTCGGGAGGGGGCCAAATCCTTCAAACCCATTATTCTGTGGGAAAAATCAGAAAATTATGGGAAAATGAAAAAAATCGTGAGATTTCGGGGGGGGGGCCCGGGCCCGGAGGCCCCTCCTCCTCCGTACTTCCCTGCCATACCCCCCCCCCCACTACCAGGAAAAATCTCCCCTGAAAACGTCTGTACTGTATACTTCCCAATAACCAATACTATATGTTAACATTGGGTAAGTTCATAACTTTCAGCCCTCCTACCGGGAAATTCGGGGGATTAAGTCATCCTAAAAGACATGCTTATAATATTTTCGAACATGCTGAACAAAATGGCTATCTCAAAATTTTGATCAGGTGACTTTGGGAAAACAATGAGCGTCGGAGGGGGCCTCGTTGCCCTCAATTTTTTTGGTCACTTAAAAAGGGTACTAGAACTTTTAATTTTTGTTCCAATGAGCCCTCCCACGATATTCTAGGACCACTGGGTCGATACGATCACCCCTGGAAAAAAAAAAAATAAATAAACATTCATCCGTGATCTTTCTTCTGGCAAAAAATGCAAAATTTCACATTTTTGTAGATAGGAGCTTGAAACCTTACAGTAGGGTTTTCTGATACGCAGAATATTATGGCATGATTTTCATTCAGGTTCTATAACTTTTAGGGGGTATTTCCCCCTTTTTTCTAAAATCAGCCAAATTTTCTCAGGCGCGTAACTTTTGAAGAGCAGGATTAAAATTGCTGAAGCTTATATATTTGAAATCAGCATTAATATCTGATTCTTTTGATGTATCTATTTGTATCAAAATACCGTTTTCTAGAGTTTCGGTTACCATTGAGCCGGGTCCCAATAACCAATACTATATGTTAACATTGGGTAAAGTTCATAACTTTCAGCCGTCCTCCTGGGGGCTTCGAGGGATTAAGTCATCCTAAAAGACATAGTTATCATATTTTTGACTATGCTGAACAAAAAGGCTATCTCAAAATTTTGATCAGATGACTTTGGGCAAAAATGAGCGTGGGAGGGGGCCTAGTTGCCCTCCATTTTTTTGGTCACTTAAAAAGGACATTAGAACTTTTAATATCCATTCCAGGGAGCCCTGCCACGATGTTCTAGGACCACTGGGTCGATATGATCACCCCTGGGGAAAAAAAAAACAAATAAACACGCATCCGTGATCTTTCTTCTGGCAAAAAATGGAAAATTCCTCATTTTTGTAGATAGGAGTTTGAAACCTCTAAAGTAGGGTTCTCTGATACGCTGAATATGATGCTGTGATTTTCATTAAGGTCCTATAACTTTTAGGGGGTATTTCCCCCTTTTTCGAAAATCAGCCAAATTTTCTCAGGCGCGTAACTTTTGATAGGTAAAATTAAACTTGATGAAACTTATATATTTGAAATCAGAATTAAAATCTGATTCTTTTGATGTATCTATTGGTATCAAACTTCCGTTTTTTAGAGTTTCGGTTACCATTAAGCCGGGTCGCTCCTTACTTACAGTTCGTTACCACGAACTGTTTGAAAAGCGCGTACAATAAATTTCGTCTCCTTATCCTCTGGTACAATCAGCGCTTCATTTTGGCCTGTACTTGTTAGCGTCTCATATTCATTAAAAGTGTTTTCCAGTTTTCCATTTTCTGGAAATTTTCCCGAAAAATCATTCTCGCGCGTCTTGTTTTCAATATTATGTTGTCGTTTTACTTCCGCATCCCCTTTTTGTGGATTATCAACATTTTGAACCCGAGTATCAAGTATTTCATTTTTCCGACTTGACGGCACAGCCTTCCAATTTGTTTTATGGGCCGGTCTACCTTCCCCCGTAGTCACTGAAGTGGCATGTTTCCCTGTAAAATTATTTAATGTCTGGTAGTTTTCTTTTTCTCACGATAGATTCTTAGACACGTTATTATAGCTATTTGATAGCCTGTGCGTTACATGTGATAAAATCTCAATTTCTAGAATTCCCCAGCGCGCTTCGAATAGGCCTTTCATGGGTCTTTTAAACTCTTGGTGATATCTTTCTTCTTTCTCTCTAGCTATTTTATCATTCTCCTTTTTTCGTAATTAAATAATTAAAAAAACGAAAATAGGTCATTTATCTGAAATGAAAAGAAACTGGGGTGGAACCCCAACAGTTATCACGAACTGTTTGATGTAGAATGGCTATCTCTAAATTTTTATCAGGCAACTTTGGGGAAGAAAGGGGCCGTGGGCGCCCATAGGCTGAATTTCAGCATGATAGGGCTGCCTAAGTAAAGAGCGATGTGGGTGCAATATATTATTTATTTTTATTTTTTGAGACAAGGGCACTTCCTATAGGAAGAAATGTCAGAAACTTCAATAAGAGCTCATGGAGGACAACCAGCCCCCCCCCCCACGTCAATAATTTCCCCAAACACATCCAATCAAATTTTGAAATAGCCATCTTGTTCTCCGTAGTTTAAAAGTCCGAAAATTATGACTTTGGGGATGAGACCCCTCCCTCCACAACCCTTAGGGCAAGGTTTGTAAGTCATGCCCTTGGGGGATATCAGGTTTTTTTATACGAAGGGTGGTCGTATAAACCTCGGAGGGGGCTCATTTGATTGGTAATCAAAAGTTCTAATGGCCTTTTTAACAGTCAAAAGTGATTAGAGGCCATCCAGCCTCCCCCTTACACCAATAATTTCACTAAACACATCCAGTCAGAATTTTTTAGATAGCCATTTTGTTCAGCTTAGTTGAAAGGTCCAGAAATTATGTCTTTGAGAATAACCCCCCCCCCCCCATAGCCCTCAGGGCAAGGCTTGTATGTTTAACGAAGTTTAAAAATCCAGAAATTATATCTTTGTGGACGAGAACCCCCCCCCTCCCACAGTCCTCAGGGTAAGGGTTGTAGGTTATGCCCCGAGGGCATATAAGATTTTATGGAAACAGTGGTCATATAAACTTCGGAGGATACTCATTGGATTGGAAATCTGAAGTTTAAGTGCCACTTTTAAGAGTCAAATTTATTTTAGGGCAGCTATATCCCCCCCTCCACGTCATTCTCCTCATGCCATCTATATTATTTCCAGAATTGCTGTGCCTGACTTTGCTTGTTTGCTGTTAATGGGATAAAGTTATTTTTCATATTGATTTGGACCCTCTAATAGATAGATTTATAGTTAAGTTTAATTGAGAGATCTTCTCCAATCCCTAGAATAGTTCTTTCCCTCTGGGCAACCTCGCCAGCACCATCTTTTCTCAAGTAGACTGTAGCGCAATCTATAACGCCAATTTCATATAGCGCCATCTTTGTTCCAATATATTAAGGTGCTGATTTTTTAATGGGAACAAGCAGAAGAGGGGAAGGAACCCCCCGGAAGCGCCGTATTGTACCTGCTGGTAATCAGTTACCCGAAAATTGTGGGGAAAAGGTGAGGGGATACTTGCACTTCCCTTGTTCAATGGCTGATTTCAGTATTCTCTGATGACTGTTTGCTCCATCCCCTGCCTCCCTGATTGGACTACGCTCTGTGATTTTGCATCTGAAACTGACATCCCTCTGATTTTGTTAATGTGTCCAAGGCCATTTCATTCCGAAAGGGGAATGAGTAGTGTGAAGCCAGATTTAGTATATAGCCCGGTTTTGAAATTCGTCTTCTGAGCAATCTAAGTGGGTAACAAGTATGATGAAATAGTGGCGAAGGCAATACAGTATTTCAAAGCTGATATGCTGTCTAAGACAAAGGATGAATTATAGCAGTTAGCCGCTATGTCTACTCGTGCTACAGATCGTGTTAAGCCCCAGGGCATGGTTGCTGATCTGATAAGAGCCATCCCGACTTTTGACGAGAAGAGAGTAGTCCTCCTCAAGTTTGTAATCTATGAGCCTGACGAGGTACCCATTCTCTCAGGGGAGGTTACAGCCACACTGTCTCGACAGGTCAGTGAGCTTCATTCTACTGTGGACAATCTTATTGACCACCTAAGCTTCTTCAGGCCGGCACAAAATAAGGCTAGTGCGACTATTAGTGCAAATACAACAAACCCGGATACAGCAAAACCTTCTTACTCTGTGATTCTCAAACATTCTCCGAAAGGACTCAAAAAGCCCCACAGTCGCAAGGAGTATCTTGAGGGCACTGATGGTGATTGCTGCACCCATATAGTGAACTTGAGGCCTCTTAGCAAAGAGTTGTGCGTGATACTTGATGACAAAGATGCAGCAAAGTCTCTTGCTGAAGCGCTAAACAGTGCTACAGACAATGATGCTCGGCTGAAGACCTTGCTCATTGTGGTATTATAAGACATGTTCCCGATGTGATAACGCCGAACGATCTATGTTCAAATAGGAATTGCACGAAAGCCGAGAAAATTCGACAAACTCGCTCATACAAGCTTGTCTTTGAAAGTAAGGACAATTTACAAGTAGCAATGAACAGCCCTATAACTCTGGGCTATGAGCGCTTCCGAATAGACGCGTATCAGAATTTTTCAATGAGTTGTTTTCAGTACCAAGAGAACAGTCACGCTGCTAAGGACTGTAAAAACGTTACTAACTGGTCCCGTTGCATTGGCAATCATGTGAACAATAAAGATAAACCCTGCAATGCTGCGCTGAAGTGTGCTCTCTGTAAGCAGACAGACCATCCGTGCTACAGTGTTAAGTGCCCCGGAACCAGAAAGCTCATGATGAAGCCATGATCAACTCTAAGCTAAAAGTTTCTTTGTGGAATCTGAATGGCGGTGTATTTAATAGACTCCCACTGATTGAAAGCTTGATGTCTTGCAACGACGTTTGGTGTCTTCAAGAACATTTTCTTTTAGCCGACTCGCTTTCCCTGTTAAAAGTGAATGACAAAACTCGCCTTTACGGGGTGACAGCTAAGAATTCGGGCAGAGGAAGACCTTCCGGTGGACTTCCGATACTAATCAGTTCTCACCTTTCGGCATCAGTATTTGTTGAGAACGAGTGTTTCCTTGGCATAAAAGTTGCAAATCTGATAGTAGTCTATATTGCTGCTACTGACTGACTGATTACAGGAGCTTGGCTTCCGAAAAAAAGTTCTCTCGTGCAGCAATAAAGCTTGCTAAATTTTTGCAGTAGTGTGCTTATGCATCTCATCGTGTTATCCTCGCTGGGGATGTGAACTGCGACCTCTCAGTGCCAGATCACTCAAGATCTCAAATACTTCTGTCTGCTCTGTCCAATCTGTATGTTGTCCCAAATGATCATTCGTATACGTACATCCATAACTCCGGAGCGACAAGTTCGCTTGATTTCATGCTCTGCTCGAACGGCGTGACTGCGAATGGCTCAAGCCATGTTGACTTTAGCATATCGGTATCGGATCATTTACCAATCTCCAACTCTTTTGTCTTTGATAGTTTTCTATTTAAAAAAGATGAAAAGAAACGGAAGTGGGAATTCAAATGTGACAGGAAGAAAATAAATGCTGTTGTACATAAAGCAAAGCTTGATGCCACACTCGATAAAATTAGGATCCCTATCCAACTGCTGCAACAATCCTCAGACCATATCGAGTCGGAGAAAAAAAATTCTAATCAACATTTACTGTAGTGAAATCACACATGCAATGCGTTGGGCTGAGCATTGTGCCGTTCCTGTACATAAAGTTTGTTCGGGTTCAGAAATACCTGGCTGGTCGATAAATCCGGCTTTACAGCAAAGTTGCAAATCTTCAATGTTTTGGCACCAAATAAGGAATGATTGCGAACGGCCAAAATCTGTTGCTGTTAATGACATACGGTTATATACCAAACGTCGTTTTGCCAAGTGTCTTGCCAATCACAAAGCTGAGATTACTGACTGCAGGAGCGAGCGTCTTGCAACACACCCAAATGAAATTTGGAGATTCATTGGGGGAAATAAGTCAAAAGGTGTCGCTTCAGAGCTTCCAAGTGAGAGTGACTGGATCAACTATTTCACCAGTGAATTTTCTCCATCGGATCCAGTGTTAGAAACCCGCTATGAATCACTACTAGTGGATAGTCTAGTTGATAGATTTGTTTTACCAAATCATTTTTAATTCTGGTATTGTCCCCGATTCTTTTTGTGTTGGTACATTGACTCCTGTTCCGAAAAAAGATAAAGATAGCCGACGATGTTGTTCTTATAGGCCTATAACAGTTTCTTCTGTTCTGTGTAAATTGCTGGAGTTACGAGTTATTATGGATATAAATAAGGCTTGTTCAACTCCGGACAACCAATTTGGATTTAAGTAAGGCTATAGTCGGGAACACTTGCATTATATACCTGCCAACGTTCTGATGGATATAGAGAATAGTGACGAGTTTCTCGTCCTTGCGGCTCATGATGTCTCTCATGCTGTCGATTCTAGTGTGCATTCTCATTTGCTGTATAGTGCGCAGCAGTGAAGTCTCAATCGTTCAGTTATGCGGGTATTTAAAAATCTGTATGCGAGATTATGTGTTGTCGTGAAAGTACCTACTCGTCATGGTTATGTAATGTGTAAAGCCGCAATTCGAGTTTGGAAAAATATCCGCCAGGGTGGTGTAACTTTGCCACCATTGTATAATCATGGCGCGGTTGGAACCCAGAAAAAGGCTAGAATTAGTTTTGTTTTTAAAGGTTTGGACCTTTCCATACTCAATTACGCTGACGACATCCTTAAATTAAGTAGAACGGTATCGTCTGTTGAGGAGAATTTTTCTGTGCTTAGTAGGGAGAATGCCAAAATTGGTCTCGGTATCTCGGTCTTCCGATAGGGGATAGTGTAAAAACGACAAGGGCTCTCCTTATCTTTCATCTAAGTGAAAAACTTAGAAAAGCGTTTGGTGTGCTAGTTTGCTGTAAAGCTTGCTAAAGCAGTTGTATTCTCGTCCGTGTCTACAACGCTTTTGCGATGCCTCATGTTCTCGCATTGACTTCATTTTGGAATATGTTTTCAGCAACTCATGAAAAGACTATTAGATCTGTATATTTTTGTTTCAGGAAATTTCTCTTGTGTATACCCTGCTATGGGCTAGAAACAAAAGACTAGTGTCAGCCTACGAGTTAACTGAGCCACTAACCGTGGCTAAGCAGCGTCGCGGTCGCTATTTTACTAGGTTTGATAGGATAAACAGCCTCCATCCTGCTATGTGTTAGTAGAAATATTGAATATATTCTCGGTAGTATAGTTTTTTTTTGTGAGTGTGTTCTTCTTTCTTTTGTTTTTGTTGTTTTTTTTTGTTTTTTTTTTCTTCATCTACTCCATATTGAACCTTTGTGTGTTTTTCTGGGCAATAAAGATATTGATTGATTGATTGATTTTCCCCAAATGCTTCTTATAGAAATTTTGAGATAGCCGCTTGTTCAAAAATCTTCCAAAGATCTCATAACACGGTCTTTGGGGTGACACAATCCCCCAGAGTATGGAGGTAAGGGTTGTAACTTATGCCTCGGGGGCATGTAAAGTTCTTATGAAGGGGTGGTCTTGCGAATTTTTTAGGAGGCTCATTTGATTGGTTATGTATAGTTCTAGTTCCATTTTAAGAGTGAAGCGTGATGGAGAGAAAATAGTCCCCCCCCCCTGACGTCCTCTTTTCTCCAATGTGATTCGATCGAAATTGTGAGATAGCCATTTTGTAACCAATAGTCAAAAGAAAATATAACAATGTCTTCAGTAATCAAATATTAGAAATATTTAGGCGGACGTTGGACTAAATCAAAACAAACTATGAGCATGTCGACTTTCAAATAGGTGGCAAAACAATATCTCAAGAACAACTTATATTATTAAGTTAGACCTCTAAGAGCAAGTTGTTGGGGATTCTAAACTAACCAGAAATTTCTATATGTATTCTTTTAGTTCTACCGCTACAGTTACTGTAACTAATGACACTAAGAGTATTAAGGTGAAACATTTAGGAAATGTTTAGGGGGAGTGCCAATTGAGCAATAAAACTGTAGGCATATAGGTTTTCAAAAGCATGTGAGCAATATCTTGGAAGCACCACTCTATAATTGCTAAAAATGTCATTCAAACATTTAAAGAAGCTAATTCGATTCAAAATTCCTTTCTAGAGTCCTTTCTAACAGTAAAAAGAGATTGGAGGGTAATCGGCCCGTCTCTCAAGCCGATTTATTTCCCAAACAAATCTAGTCAAACTTATGAGACAACTATTTTGTTCAGCATAGTAGATCGGTCCAGCAACTATGTCTTTAGGGATGTTGGGCATGCCAACCCCCCGCAATTATGCAATTGGCAAATTTTGCTATATGTCTAGATGCTACTTTAAAACTAAACCAAAAGGAATTGTGTTTGCGGTTACAAATAAGATATTTCAGCAATGTATCGAAAACGACTGGGGGTATAAAGTTGAAGCTTTTGGGGCAACTACTATTACTACTTCTACTCTTACAATTTAAATAAATAAATAGAGTGTAATTCTATCCAGGTTGTCAAACAGCATAGATAGAATCTTTTGGGAATGATACTAAGTTTTTTTTTTATTTCAGGTCAACTTGAGAAGGTATAAAATTAAATTGAAAAAGTACTATTTTTGTCAGGATTACAAATTGTTGAAAAAGTTTCTCCCAACATACAAGTAGCAAGCCAAACTATAGGTTCTTATAGAAAAAAACCCGAAAAGGTATAAACAAAAAATTCATGAAAATGACTATGTCAATAAAAAACGAGCAGAAAATAATTAAAAAAAACTTTCCACAAAATAAGTTTTTCATAGAAAAGTAAAGAGCTAACTTTAGCCGAAAATGGGCAGAAATGAAGTCAAGAGTAGAAGTGACCCTAAAGGCCCCATTGCACACCCCTGCTGCCACCTATAACTTTTTTTAACACCATATATGGGCATAGAGTCATTAGGGAGAACACGTTGTTAATGGGGTCAATGACCTCTTTTTCCAAGGTCGATGTTGTTGCTGTTGCAAGTACACGCTCTCAGCGAATGTCAAGGTCAATTTATTTGTTGTTGTAAGTGAACGCTCTCAGCGAATGTCAAGATAGATGTTGTTGTTGTCGTAAGTGCACGCTCTCAGCGAATGTTATGATCCAGAAATAGTATTTGTTATTGCGTAATCGATCGCGAATGTTATGATCCAGAAATAGTATTTGTTGTTGTTGTTGCTCTCACCAAATGTTATGAGTTTCCCGGAAACAGTTAGATCACGTGTTTCCTTCTCAGCCAATCAGCGAGTCGGATACATCCCCCTTCTCAACCAATCAGAGACCTTTGTTTACATAGTAGCAGCGGAGGGAATACAAGGAAGGGAGTTTTGTTAGAGTTTTATTATTATGTGAATAGAATTCAAGGAGTGAGAAGAAGAACAGTTTGACTTTACTCATTTGGATATATATTTGTGATGGCGATGAGTGGAATGTTTACCCTATTAGAAGTTGATAGTGGAGTTGATGATAATAATACAAGAGCACCAAATATTGCGGTGGAAATTACGAAAGGATCACGGCTTTGTCTGGAATGGGATGCAGTATATGCAAGATATGTGATATCCTTGAGCAAATTTAAAATGGAGGATCAATTATGTTTTGCCGCTAAAGTTGATATAGCACATGTGAATAGACTTCAATGTGCTTTAAGTACATTGGTGAAACATATCGAAGACAATAAACAGTATTGCTAATTGTACATGCTCTGTATTATTGATGTTGTTGTAATTATTCAATAAAATTGTTTCGAAATTGAAAATGTTCTCTTTCTTTTCTGGTTAGGGCTAACGAATCAGGCTCAGTCTAGAGTCAGCAGTCAGAGTGAAAGGACTGAAAAATGAATAAATTTGAGAAAGAGAGAATTAGATAAATTCTAGTGTTTATGAAAAAACATTTGATTTTGGATGATGATTTTCTCGAGTTATCTCTTCAATGCAGGATATTCTCTTGTCAGGGAACACTTGACAATATAATGAGGAGGGATTCTCCTCCATTGGACTATTGTATGAAACTTTTAAAATGTGATTCAAATGCATATAGTCAATTTATTGATATATTAATTGGAACAAAGCAGAATCATATTGTGGATATACTTTTGAAAACATTGCCAATGGATTTAATGTAAATGGCCCCTCCCCATCCTTCGAAAGAGGTAACGTCACAGAAGTACTCCTCTCCCCCATTTACCTCTCGTTTAATTTATGAAGCGAGGACGCTCAGTTTCGCTTTAGCGGTGATTGAGTTGTAATCGGAAACTAAAAAATGTTCTATATATGTCCATTGTGCATGTACACACTTGGCAGTTGGTATCAATGTGAGAATTGTACACTTATAGATGACTATAGTGAAAAGTGTAAATTATGAAATCCTTGTAAATTACATAGAGGCTATGCAGTACAAATTAAAGGATGTAGTTCATGTCTTGAGGAGGTGTGTGACTCGCATCCTAGAGGGCACCTGTGCTCCAATTGTCACTATGATAAATGTGATCAGTGGGAGAATACTTACCCCGCTATGATTGGAAAGAATCCCAAACGTGATTTTAGTTTATTTCTACGAGATTGGTATCGTCGTGGATTTAAATTATTTTGGGAAGAGGAATCTGATCTGCGATTCAACCGTTAGGGTAACAAGACAATTTGGTTTCTACGTCATCGCTGCGACGATACCACATACTATAACTATAAACCCAGTGATTTTTATTTGGCAGTGATGGAATGTGATTCCCCATTTGAAAACACTGTATGTGATATTGCTTCAAATAGACAGATTGAAACTCGTGAATTTCATAATATGAATGTAAATAGTATCATTGACTATACAAAGAGATATGACAAGAGTGAAGTTACATTGTACTGTAGAAAATGTGACCCTGACTTTGCAGTCAATCAAGATCAATATACAGTGAATCCAAATCATTTACCAGCATTAGTGGTTCACGATAGTTGCCTATACATAGAAGATGTAGAAATCTAAAGTGTAGATTTAAAGACATTGTTGTATATATATATACGCATTTTATTAATAAACAAATTCACAAACATTTTTAAAGCACTTTACTCTTAGGGCACTGAAATCAATACTGTATAGGTCTGAGAGGATATTTTCCACTAGAAAGTCGTTCAGACGTGGATTGTCACCATAAATGTGGAGTAACTGCTTGTAAGTATAGCCGCGGCATCGGAACACAAAATATAGTAGTGCATGGAAGCCACAGCTTTTAGTCGTTAGATCCTGCGCCCTCTTCAGATTTTGAATAATAGTTTTCCCACTGCTCTCAATATAGTTGCTGATGTGAGGTGTGTAGAATGTATAGGGTAGACCAAGAGGATCAAAAAATTCAATCGTCTTCATTGTTTGAAAGACGCACAGCCAATGACCCGTCAGTACAGTCGACGGACTGCTATTAACAATAATCAAGGTATTTTTGACACTTCGAATTTTTCCAAGATAATCCGAGGTTAGACAATAGGATTTGTAATCGGACATATATGGATCCATATTAAATACGTTTATTATTTTATTGGTTTTATTGGCGCCAAGTCTAGCAGAATACCACCTTCGGGAGTGATACTCTAATCGGTACTATGTTTGTTTAACGAGGATAGTACTATGCTCTCAGATAATAGGTTGGCAAATGTACACTCTAAACGCACACTCCCTGTACGTACTATACTCATATCCTGTTTACCAGACAAATCCAGTACAATTATACCATGAGTTTTAGCAAAAATATATTAGGTTATACCATTTTCAAATAGTTGCGAATCATGATCTAGTGTTTGAATGGTCAACTCATACAATGTTCTATAGGATTTATCAAAGGATAGAGTGTAGAGTGGGATGCTGTTTACTTTGCACACAAGAGATGAAAGACCAAACATCTCGAATTTATGTGGACATTCAGTCCATGATCCTATTGCACTGGCGCTCTTTAGAAAGGCCAATGCCGATTTCGAGGGGATTTCACCATTGATATAGGACGAATCAGTGAAGGTGTGTGACCCCACTGCAATATGACGTGGATTGGTGATTGTATGAGGAACAAGAAGTTTAATATTATTGCCATTGGCTCTCAGTTTTTCCACGGCCAATGCAACAGAACTCATAACCTGCTGTTTACGTACATGAAGTATTGCTGAGGTGAGGGAGAGACTTGAATTGGGATTGTCAGCAAGTTCTTTTCTCAATATGAAATTGGAGGGTACAAGCGTTAGTTTTATATCCACTCTAATATTGGGCAGTAGCCATTGGGGTATATTAAATATTTCATTATATATTTTTCCAACTAGATGTAATTCACTAGTTGTAGCATTTTTAAGTGCATCTGTACTATCAGTATTAGTAATATATTCATATCCATTGGAGGCGCCTCTCAAGTCCTTGTATGACTTGGGTGTCATCAATATGAATTGCATATAGCTCGTGTAGTTGTAGAGATGGTTGCTTTTGCTGAACGATATACCAGTGATATAAATCCTGATTTCATTACATAAATTATATTAAGCTGCCTTTTCCGAGAATGTCTCTTCAGCTCAAAGTTTAGATACATTATCGATTTTCCACACTTCGATAAGCAATTATATAAATGTTGAAAATAAGTACATGAGGTAGTCTTCATTAGACTATATTTGAAAGTGGATGTTGTCGGAGAGGGGTTGTAGAGGATAAAATTGTTCATAGTATTCATGCTTGACACTTACATCAACAATTTCAGCATTGAATAGATTCAATGAGGCGGTGATTGAAGGCTGAGAATCCTTATGTGGTAGGTAGGTCAATTTAGGAGAAGAAATCTAGTTTCGATCTAACAATTTTCTTCCTGGGGCTTCTGGTTACACTACATGTCGGCTTTTTCCTTCTTTTCTTTGACAAAAGGGATGTCTTACGTTTCCGACCTGAGTAGAGACTGATGAGTGATGCATTGTTTCTTGACCTTTTTAAGCCTTTACCATTTTGTTTTAATTTCTCGCCAAGGGTTCGTGCACTGGACCTAAGATTTTCCGTGGTACTATATTATAAATTCTTGCCAGAGCCCCAATCGTATAGTGTAGAGGATGCAAAATTTGTCTCAGCCGGTACAAGATATTTTCTAGCCAGTGGTAGTGAAGAACGAAACAGCTTAGCAAACCAACTGCCAAGACCGTAGCCAGACATTGATGAGCGTCCTTTGTAGTTGTCCAGTCCATTGCCCTGATCTCTCGGGCCAAGAGTAATAACATAGCAGTCAATATTAGAACAAGTGAATAGCACTTTTTTATTAGACATCGTGCTGTTGAATAATGGGTCAAAAGTGACATGTAATCACAGACAACCCTTTTGAAATTGCAATTCGGGATCACCCAATTCGGCTCTTAGTTTTAACTGACAGAGTTCCAAATAGCAAGTGTTTACGGGAATATACTGAAGATGCTTTATATTGTAGTGATGAATATGTTCTCGATTGGTTTTTCGTTAAAGTACTCGTAAGAGGTTGAAATTTGAATTAACAAACCGATACGTTTCCACAAATGAAGCGTAGAGAAATAAACAGGTGTCTGTGGAGAAGGCAGGTAGGTAGTCAGCAAAAATGAAATTAGTGTTTCCGGCACTTTTACCATTGATTATATTGAGCTTAAAGCCAAGAACATCCTTTAGATTATCGTTGAGAATAACCTTTTCGCTGGCAATAGGTGAACTAATGTAGATCTTGCCCTCCTCCTTTGAATAGTTGAAATGAAAAGCTCCCTTTTTACGAGCGGAAATTCTTTTATTAATAGAACGACATAAATCGTTCATACAGGTGAGTTCTTCGTAGGGTAATTCAATATATGGATAATCCATCCAATTGATTTTTTGAATTTGTTCTTGATCACCTGTTGGTGGCGGCGGCCAATCATAGGGTCTAATTTTTATTTCATATTTACGATCCTTTCTCAGGATGTCATAGGTATTTTTGAGAATACAGTCGACAAGAGCCACTTCATACTTTCCGTCAAATTTGATGGTGGGGGAGAGTTTCGTCCAAAAATCACTTGTTCTATTCAGATCATTGTAGAGAGGATCAAAAACATTGGACATGAAAGTCACATAGAAATCATTGGGCATTGTCAATATCTTCAGCACTCAAGAATCAAAATCTGAGTTGTATCCTAGCCAGCGAACAAGCAACTGTCTCTTACCATGGCGTTTAGGTCTCTTTAATATCTTTTCAATTTGATAAATTTCGCTAGTGTTTCTAACTTTCTGTAGTTTATAGTCATAAAAACCGCCGAGAATATCGTCATCCTTGGTGTATCGCAGACGAGATGTTATGTGTTTATTGTATATAATTTTAGAAACTTTAAAAATTTAGTTGCTAAATAAATAATTACCTTTTTCAAAAATATTGGTGGTTCTATTAACTCGAACAGTATAACCAACATTGAATTTCTTTTTTTTTTCTTCTCAGTACCAGGGGAGCAGTTAAAGATAAGGATATAAAAGAAATTCTAACGATTATGAACCCTTGGTCAGGTACATCTGGACTGAGATTAATGGGGTCTTTTACTATAAATCCACAAGTTTTTATCAACATAATGAATAAAATCTAACTAATATTTCATATTGCACTATCCTTATAATACTTGAAGAATTGTTTTTATTAATCGTTCAGCCAATGCAGCCTTTATCGGACTGTGACTATGATAAAGTGTTGTATTATATTTCAAAAGAACATTTTGCACATTGGGATTAACAAATTCACTGCCACGATCCGATTGAATTTTTCTATACTAATCCTGTTCAAGAATACTTTCAATGGCTCTAGCAACTTCAATACCTCTCTTTGACCGTAGTGGAATGGCATAGGCATAGCGACTAAAGACACTGATTGCCACCAGAATATATTTGTAGGGTACATTGTGACGCTGTTGAAGTGTGTCTAAAATTAAAAGATCCATTTGCATTATATGCAGAGGGGAAAATGCTTTAGTTTGTCGATATTGTTTGCTGCGAAGCCTGTGATTTAGGTGTAGTGTGTAACTCGGTTCATTTTCTAGATACTATTTTGCATTTTCTAATGTGGTGCCGGAGACAGCTCTGGAAAGCGTTTTAGGGGAACTTAAACTTCCTGCTTCACCAATATTTTCATAGACACCTTTCAGAACTTCATCCATTTTGAACGTAAACACGTAGTGTAATGTCCACCCCCCTTGTGCACACTGGTGGGCAAATTAATTCGTCTTCGCTTTTGACTAGCATCAACAGGTACTGTAAAATCAGTAATGCTAGTATTTTCAAATATGGAATCTTCTTCTTTTTTAAATGTTGTTGACGGAGGACTATATTCTCTTAGTTTCTTTAGAATCTTCTTATTGCCAATAAGACTTTTGGGAAAGTTTGATACACACAAAAAGGTGTATAGATTATCGTTAAAGGATATAAGTCCTTTACGATTCGTCACCCCATCGCAAATTAAATCAACTAGATTATAACTTTTTCCTTGAATTATAATTCTTTTCCCTGTGCTCTCAACTTGAACTTGATCGTCAGTTTCCAACATGAGATAAGATAATACTCTTTTCCTCTGTTTTCGATAGGTGAGTGGCAATAGGTTTCCAATTTTAAATACAATCGAATTCAATTCCTTCTCCTTTGATGATGCTGCAGAATCTTGAGGAGATGTTTCCTGTTTAGAGGGATCGACGACGGGTCTCTCACGATATGGTTTATGTTTGTCCACACGTCGCAATGCATCTTGAAGTAAAAGCAGTTTTTTGTCATCGGCAATATTCTCATCGTTAATGAATTTGCTTAGATTGTCTTCAAAATGTTCGACGGGCGAGAGGACAAGTTCAAATGGTGTCAATTTATAGGGTTTTGCCACTCTCACTATAGAAAACTGTTTACAAGTCCTGCAATTATCGGTAGTAAAAGTGTGAAAAAGCTACCGCCCGCCTGAAGGAGCCGTTTTCTTTTAAATTTTTTTACCTTGTTTTTGCAAGCCAAGGCGCGTACAGTGGAACGATGTTGCTTTGTCTGTTGTCTAACACCATCTGGCAGTTGAACATTGCCCTCAGTTAAATTTAAACAAATTTCAGATATTAGATTAATGAAATCATTGTCAACCCCATGTTTGAGTATAGACTTCCTAAGCAAGGGTTTTGAAGTGCCTAGAACGGAAAACCGATGCCGTTGTTCGTGTAGTTTCTTCAGTGTCATAATGGCAACTAATAGCCTTTTCTACTATTCACTGGAAGATATACTGTAATTTCATTGTAGAAAATGTCGGTGACTACACGAAGATCATCGGGCGTGTTCTGATTAATATCCAATAAAAAGTAACCTTAGGGTTTGCTTGTCGCCTGTGTGTACGCTTACAACAGAATTTTAGGGGCGCCGGGGTATATTTGCTTATTGAGGGTTATGAGCGAGCTAGAATCACGAACGACTCGATAGATAATATAGACAGTGCAATTCAAAGCAAGGGTTTTCATACATTTGCTCTGATGAAACAGATTGTGTAGAGCCATAATAACGGAAATGTGTTCATGATGAGATCGGACAGTGAACAATTGTAGCATTTCCTGTGAGAACTGTTCAATGGATTCAACCAAATCATCAATAATCAGCCACGAGTTCGAATCAATACTATTGAAAACATCAAGTCCCCGTATGAATTGTATTGGTATGGTTGTGTCAATATCTTTTATTTTATCATAGGACTCCTGCCAAATACTATAGCAATTGTAGATTTTTTTCGGCTTCTCCAAAAACATTTTATCACCATTTTGAATTATTCTAGCTAAGACTTTTGTTTTCCCTGACATTGAGGGACCACGCAGAAACGATCTGAAGGGTGTTTTAAATTGATACATGCTGGTGACCACAGTTGGACTACAACTAACTGTAAATCATATGTGTCCAATGAATAAGTAGTAATTTCCCCATAGATCTATCTATTCAAGAACAACAAAAAAAACAATATTTCATGGCAGCATTTATTTCGGCACTGCATGAAAACAAATATTTGCAGTCAACATGAACAATGATAAAAATAACACTTGTTCAACAAGAGCAGTTGACAAAATTTCATGGTGGTCAAAATGAAAACTCTATTTGTTCAACATGAACAACGATAACAGTTTATGTACAATATAAAACACTTTTTGTCCATCAGCAGCACTTATTGTATTTAAAAACACTTTTCGATACAACACTTTTCTGTCAATATTTTAAAGCAATTTCTTTCAAATTAAAAATTTTTCTGTACAAAAAAAACACTTTTCTATACAACAAAAACACAGAAAACACACTTGAAAACAGACACTCAGGGAACTAGTAGCACAATTGAACTTGATTACGATGAATTTAAAGATGGGTTCCCCCTCCCCCCGGGGGCCGCGGGGCCGAAGGCCGGCCGGCCGCGGGCGGGACCCCCCCCTGGCCAGCCGCGGGAAGGGACCCCCCTCCCCCCGGGAACCGCAATGGAAAAACAATAGTTGTCGTCACTGCTATGGGTTAGTTGAGGTTGGGTTAGTGGTGATGGTTAGATTGGGTTAGATGAGGTTGAGTTAAGGTGGTTAGATTGGGTCAGGTTAGTTAATTTATGTATTGGTTGGAGCATTTAATTTATGAAAGGTTGAGTGGTTGTGGTTAGTGATTAGGTTAATTTATCCGGACCAAGTTGATTGCGATAGTCAATGCATTCAACTCGATCTGAAATACGGTATTGGCCGTGGGGTAGGACACTCACACCATTCTCGAGCACATAGACCTTGTCGGATATACACGACATTGCATTCTTTTCTACTCTCACAGTATAATTTCTATACTGTAGAGAGCGAATTGCGAGCACTTGTGCTCTCGGCACTAGGCTACTTTCTACACAGTCTCTGTACACGCTCATGTTAAAATTGATCTTTACAAAGTGTGTAGGCACCCCTTTACATGCCTACCGTTCATCCCCTCTCTGTGTTTCAACGCACTAAACTTTGGGATCCGAGACGACCCCCCTGGATATCAAAGCACTCCCCGTATCTGATTTTAATTTTAATAGTTTGTTGGGGGCTTGACGTTTCCCCAACTTGGGGTAGAGGGATGGATTCCAGTTGGTGAAATCCATCCGCGAGCTGATGTGCACCCCTTTTCTAAATCACCCAATAAATCTTCAGTCCCATTTACCTTTAACAGCAGAGAATCTGTATCACCATAGTAAACTTGAACCCCCCCTCCCGTGGCCAGTGCACAGTGCTATCATTGTAAAAAAATGACAGCATGAGCTTTTTTGAGATTTCTAGGACTGAGCTACCGCCTGAAACCTTCTTGTTCAGCACCACATTTTACTTTCGTCTGTATAGAAGAACCATTCCGGCCTCTATGCATGTGAATGATGTAAAATTGGGGTCGGCAATAATTCGTGCACACTCTAGAGGGTCAGTCACGACGTCGCAGCGAGATCTATTACGAACGCTTTCACACATTTTGCCCAACGCTGACTTTAGGATGAGCTTATACATTTCCTTCTCCACCTTTGAATTTGCCTTAGAGCGTTTATCGACAAAGGTGTCGATAAACGTTTTCAAGTAGGGTCGCTGATTGAACTGTAGGACCCTATGTATTTTGGTGATTTTGAAACCGTTGCTCACCATCCAGTGCAAAAGCACATGGTGAACAACGATATTCTCCTTAGGGTCCAAATCAGCAATCAGTTTCTGTTTGGAGGGAGTCCAGTGCATCCCCATATCCTCAACCAATGAACAATTGTAGGGGCTCAAAGAGTTCCTGCTCACGGGCCGATTGATACAGGGAAAGACAAAATCTTTGACTGAGTCGTGAAGCGCCAGCGGAATGTGACCGTCAACTTCAAAGAACCATCCTTGTGGCCCATTGTCCTCGACGGTGGTAATGTCGGGGAACTCACAAGGATTATCAAGCCATTGATAGTTCCCACACGGCAGAGAGTAGTTGGACATTGCCGAGGGGTACAATGAGTTCATGTTCAAGAACACTGCATTTGACTTTACACCGGTGCTTTGCCCGCTCGGATCGGTTGATAAGACACGGTCCCCATGAAAAACATAACCCCCCCTAATTGAACGCTCTACAAGATGGTGCTGATCTACGTCGGTGATTTGGCCTATTTCCTCCCTGCTAATTTTTAAAATTAAATCCATCACTAAATGGGGTGGGGAAAAATAATAGCCTATATCTAACCCGAACTCTGAATAGATCTGCTCTGTGTTCTTACAGACTATATCCAACAGAGTTAGAACGTCACTGGCCAAGTACAGTCTACAATAATCCCACCCATTTTTACAATCCCCCTTGGACCACACCTTCTTGGCAAACTCTTACTCCTCGGCTGTGCATTCACTGTTGGTCAGTGAATTGTAAAAAGCTTCAATTGGAGGTAGTTTCTCCTCACTTAAGCGTGCGCCAGAACAGTAATAGTCGTATGCGTATATACCTTTGCAGGTCAACAGGTCATACATTTCACTGTCTGGAAAGTGCTGTTTAAGCAAGGGAAAGCTATCAAAATTGTCGTTTTTTTGCACTTGAATCAATTGACTCAATGCCTTGGGGAAAAAACTAAAGGAATCTAAAAACCTGATTTTATTCCAGCACATATGCCCATTATCCACTGCCTGCCATTTCAGTTCGAGGAGCAATAGCTTCTATGCTGATTTGGGAATTATGTTATAGGTAAATGAACTATTTACCCATGGACAATCTACTCCCCCTCCCTCCCTATGCATACGTGCCAGTGCCGGTAAAATAAATTTTAAGTCATAATTGGAATTATGAATAAAAACAGGGATAAAAAACTGCTGGCTAACATTTAAATTACACGATTGATGCGCTCCCCGTCTACAATTACTACCCCCCGAGGATCTTTCATGCCACAAATGGTCATGTTCTCTGACTTTCCCCTCCCCCTCTTTTCCCTTTAGTCCCCTTATCCCCCTCTGCAAACTCTCCCTTACATACCCAACATATTTTTTGATTTTTAATCGCGAGACGATCCTCTGCAGACAACACCATTGGATAATGAGTATTTCTCAAACGAGAAATAGCACCATTAGCCGTGCCAATCAGTTTAGTCAATGCCTTGACCATGCACTCGTTCTCATCCAATGTTTCTACTATTTCTAACAACCGCATGGTGTTAGAACTATCTCTTTGCGCGTGGGCGTAGGACACTGCAATAGCCAGACGTTCTTTGACTCGATTTGGATATTGTGGGTCAATCACCTCCACCAGCTTAGCCTCACAGTCTAAAGATATTTTGTTGCACTGGAGAAGGGTGTTTTGGAAATTTTTGAATCGTAGAATGGCCCTATCCCCTGGAACCGTTTCCACTGTCTGGTAGCCATGCCGTCTACAATGTTTCATGTGATTTCGAAACTTCAGTTCAGTCCAAAATCTGAGAGGCAAGTGGGGCATTAGAAACGGGCCACCTTTGGTTTCCCCCTCATCAGACGGATCCGCAGGTACGTGATAGGATTAATACTTCCGAGTATGTTCGGTTGGCGCCATGGTACGCAAAGCAACCGACCCCAGAGTCTAACAAGCTTCAATGAGGGACCCCTGCTGGGAACGACACCCCTCGTCTTGATGAAGCGATTCCTGTCTTTAAATTCTGTGTAATACTGTAACACAGAAGCTCCAATGTTCAAGTTAACATTAGCTCTTTCAAACATATCAATGGATCGTAGCGTCACTGGGCATTTTCCCTCCAAACATGAGAAATTTACAACTGGGAAAAGGGACCCCTCCTTCCCATGTATAGCCCAAGCGTCCAAAGTCTTCTTAGTAGCGTCCCAAGCTAGAGGTTCATATGCTGATATGAGGAAAGCATATCTGAAACACTTTTGACCTGTTTCAAAAGAGATCTTCTGGACCCCGCGACAACCTGCTCGATCTGTATTATATTTCACAACTATATCCCTTTCATACCCTGCCCCCCTCTTAAATTAAAATCTTTATTAAATTTGCAGATATTAACGCAGAAATTTTCATCAAAAAGAACTACAGATTTACTCCCGTTTTCATTAAAGTTCTCAAAATGCGTTATAATTTGATCGACCAAATCCTTTAAAACAACCCCAAAATTTCCCAAATTTAAATAAACCAAACGCATCTCGGACTGTACAAAATGATAGTAAACTTCGCTTTTCCCCTCATTCAAATAAAAAACTTTTAAAACAATTGAAACCTTAATTGAATCACTACCTCCCCACAACTGAATTTGGTTCTCCATCAGTGCACGAATTTTATCTATCTATGCATGCACAATTTCTATAGGATCATAAACAAATTTTCCCCCCATAAGTGTATTAAAAGGATCCCCAAACGTCGCAGTGAAAACAACTATATTATTTAAAATTATATTCGACAATTGAAAATAGGGGAAAGGTGTACCCCCCTCCCCCTCTTGTATATTTCCCCCTCCCCCCAGTTGTTCAATACTAACTGGCGAATGCACCACTTTAGTTGTTTGAAGTGGAGTCATTAGGGGCTCAGAGGCTGGAGGGGTAACTGTTTAATACCGGGGAAAAACATCTAAAATTTGCAATGTATTTTGGCTCAAGTCTACCAGCTCAACTGCGCTATTATCTAAATTAAAAAGAAAATCGTCTAAAAACTCGTCAATATTAAAAGGTACTTCAATGCTATCGTCCCATGTTAAATTGTCTTGAAACTCCACTGGTGGTTCCTCCCCTTCTTCACTGGACGGAGAGTAGGGGACCAATGCAACCTATAAATGAAAAAATAGCTTATTTTCAGTGTTCAAATCATCCCTACTGCTTTTAAAATTTGGATTATTATTGCTTAATAACATTTGGTTAATTCAACTTAAGACATTCTAAGATATGACATAGAAGGTTACAATTTGGTCATTTATTTTCAGTGTTCAAATTTTTTTTTTTTTTTCGGCACTTCCCCCGGCGCTTCCCTAACTTTGCCCCAAAGCATTTCCCAGTCCACTCGTGCCGCTTCTCGCAGCGCATCCCTGTGGCACTTCTCTGACCCGTGGCGCTTCTTGGACCCACGGCGCTTACCCCGGCGCTTCCTGGACCCACCGGCTCCGTGACTCCCGGCCATTTACATAATGCCCCCAAAAAGTTGAAATATTTCTTATTCCATACAGGTTCGATAAACACATGAGTTTAATTATGGAGGTTAGATGAACGAGTTTGAAATTCAAAATGTTGAGAATTGTTAAGTCGCTTTCCCCACACTTCTTAGGCGTTATACCACTATTTTTTGACATAATGCTCTCCGCGTGAGGTTATAAATAATTTTTGCATCTCCTTTTCCTCTTTTGTTTTACATTAGCGGTTTTAGTCAATCAATGTTTCAATGGCCTTTGCTTGATTCTGTGTTTTCTGAAATAGCGGTGAACAAATTGTCTGTAAAATTAATATTTTAGGACATTGGAGTTCTATATTCTATGTAAGAGCGAAACATGGCACGATAGAAATATTCAGTGTAAATTAGAACGACAATATGTGACAGATGGGATAATCTCTCTCAAAATTAGGTGAAAAAGAGCAGTCGGTGTTTCAAAGGTACCTAAAATATATGTGATAGCAATAGAGAAAATAGTAAAGATTAGAAAAAATAGCATTTTGAGTTTAAATGGCGGTGATAATTAATAGAAATTACCTAAAAATATTCACATATGAAATATCGAAGCGATAGCAAAGATTAGAAAAGAGTGGTTTCTTTTCAAAAAAATTACATTTAGATATCTCCGAGGGATATAAATTTAAAACAATGGTTGGGGGGTGAGGGGTTAATATCCCGCTGAGATAAGTTTATATTGGGATTGAAAAAGAAAAAAAAACATTGGAAGAAATAGATCGGTAGTAAAAATTGCTTACTTCTGCATAATCCGTCTGGACTTGGGCACCCGAAGGACCAGGTAGTGTGTGTTGGAGGGCGGGCGGGGCGGCAGCGCTATGTTCTTGCGCGGCTGGGCCGGCTATTTCACGATCTTGCATAGCTTTGGCATTGTAGTTATCCGACCACTCTCTCTTTAACTTTCTGCCAGGCTGCATTGGGGCTGGCACTGATGGGGCTGCCTCACCCTCTCTGGCTTTCTTGGAAGGAGGGGGCACGCATTCTTCATAATTTGCCTTAAAAAGAAGAGACAAAATTAGTATCAAAATAATTTGCCCCCTTTTTTACAGAAAGAAAGTTAGTACCCTCATCCATATTTTCAGTAAAGCAAAAAGTAAAAATTTCGCGAGAAATATATTAGGCTTAGAAATCAAACGTTTTTATTAGACAATCAGTAGTCTATAGCCATAGGATATGAATCATTGTTTCTATTTTTACCATTTAGAAAAATATTAAATTTTCCGGTCTATAGGCTTTAAATTAGATCGTTAACCCATCGACCTGTAGGCCTATATTTTGTAAACATAGGTTAAAATGCTATTCAATTTATACATAATATTAGCTTCATGCAACTCCCAAAGACTTTTCTAGCCCTGCACTGTTTGTTTTCATTTTACACTGATGGCGGTAGAATTGAAGGTATTGCCCTCCCCCTTTACATAATTTACTTACAATGAAGCTGTTAGAAGCAATGTATTGCCCCCTCCTCCCTTTCACATAATGTTCTAAATATATTGTTAAACTTAATTTGAAAATAATCTCTTTCACCGGTTCTCTGACAAATACAAGGTTACGAAACTACAAGCTTAATATAAAGCAATCTCTTTTTGCTTAAAACTGTTTTAATTTGACAGCCAAAACAAAACCCTTTGGCTGCCGCGTTCGTAAACACACCGGAAAAAGGGTGACAGCTAATTATAGGCCACACATTGGAGTCTTGTGTCAAAACCATAGCGGTTAATAACAACAGTGACGGAAGTCAATGGTCGCTTTTAGCTAGGATATAGAACACTTAAAATTGCATAAATTTAACGAAAGGATAATTATTTCTTTTTGCGAGAGTTTGATTGTAAAACAATGGTGGGGGGGGGGGTGATTGAGCTGGAAATATAGAGGGAAGGAATTGATCAAAATGATATTTCTTTTTGCGAGAATTTGATTGTAAAACAATGGTTTGGGGGGGGGGGGTTTGGGGTAAAGGAATATATTTACGTTTTAGCTGAATATACTGGAGGATGTCCAAGGAAAATTCGTTTGAAAATAAAAATGCACTTACATTGCTAATTGCGGCTGTCAATGCTTCTAAAGAGTTAAATTTATCCATTGTTGTTTGCACTGTGTCAAAATAGTTTCTGATAATTTCATTACATTGCATGCCCGTTATATACGAAATCTCAAGGGTGAATTGTTATGTAACGGGGAAAACCATATGTAACAAGCCCTCTGATGGGCTGAGAAGGGGGATGTAACCGACTCGCTGATTGGCTGAGAAGGAAACACGTGATCTAACTGTTTCCGGGAAACTCATAGCATTGCCTAGAGCAACAACAACAAATACTATTTCTGGATCATAACATTCGCGATCGATTACGCAATAACAAATACTATTTCTGGATCATAACATTCGCTGAGAGCGTGCACTTACAACAACAACAACATCTACCTTGACATTCGCTGAGAGCGTGCACTTACAACAACAAATAAATCGACCTTGACATTCGCCGAGAGCATGCACTTACAACATCAACAAACTAGACCTTGACATTCGCTGAGAGCGTGCACTTACAACAACAACAACATTGACCTTGGAAAAAAGAGGTCATTGACCCCATTAACAACGTGTTCTCCCTAATGACTCTATGCCCATATATGGTGTTAAAAAAAGTTATAGGTGGCAGCAGGGGTGTGCAATGGGGCCTTTAGGGTCACTTCTACTGTCAAGTAATCGTCCAAGTGTAAAACTACCACAAATCACTATCAATAAATAAATGAAACTCAACGAACAGAAATTAGAATAAATAGCCGAGTCAAACTCTAAACGAGCAAAAATTAACATTAGTAGGGCTGATAACCCCCATGGCTTCTCAAGACCAGAACATAATTTGCACTTCACTGAAAACAAAATACTTTTAAGTGTTTTCAATTTTTTTTTTTATTTAAATAAGTGGGGGGATAGTTGCCCTCAAATCTGTTTGATCACTTAGAAAATGCACTAGAATTTCAATTTTAAGTTTAAATGAGCTCTCTCCCGGTAATCTAGGACTATTATTACGATATGACTACCCCTGAAAAAAGGAAAAAACACATCTTTGCTGGCATGTTTTGGCAAAAAATAGAACTTTTTTATAGATGACAGCTTGGCACCTCTACAGTATGGTTCAATGATACGCTGAATCTGGTGGTAAGATTTTTTTTTAGATTCCATGATTTTTAGGGGGTGTTCCCCTCCCATCCTTTTTTTGAAAATCAGGCAAATTTTCTCAGGCTCTTACATTTTGACGGGTAACACTAAAGTTGTTGAATTTTATACCTTTGGAATCAGAATAATAAGCCGATTGTTTTTATGTATCTATTGATATCAAAATTACGTTTTTTAGAGATTTGGTTACTATTGAGCCACATTGCTCTTACTGGCGGTTCATTACCCCTAATTTTTTTAATTTTCTTATATTTCAGCACTTATTAATGTTTTCAATTAAGTAAATATTTTCAATTTCTTCTAGTCAATTGATGATATTGGATACCTTCGTAAAACCCTGGCGGTTGAGCTCAAAGACGAGGATGCACTGAAGTATTTCCAAAGTCGCTTTTGTGAAGCTCACGATGGAGCTTGGACCACAAAATTTGATTGGTTTTTTCATAGTGTTAAACATATGTAAATTCGTGCATACAGCCTGTGTAGTGCCATAACTGTATATGTTACATAAGCGTAGTGTATATTGCCGTAAGTTTATATATACTATTTGCCTCTTATTTTTTGACAAGGAAGAGTTAAGAGGCACAGCATAAGACTGGTTTTAGATATTGAGGTTGTTCTCAAAAAAGTCCTTCGGTACATCCTAGGGACGAAGCCTGACCATGCTGGTCTTCATTGTTATCCACTTCTGAAATTTTTCTTTTAGGCTCACCGTTTTTCAGCCTGACTATGTTCTCTGAGTTAAAAGATATACAATTCGTTGTAGGAGGATGGTGGGGGGGGGGGCAAGAAATCGAACAAAAACTTTTTGTTCTTGATCAATTTGAAACTTAAAGCCATAGGTCCTTGGATCAAGAGAAACTAGCTGTACAAAATCATTTTTCTGGGACTCACTCCGCCCTAGAACTGTGGCTCGTAGAAGGGTCGATTTTTGTTTTTGGTCTCGAAACTTGTATCCTTAAGTCCTTGGGCTAAGGAGGCCTCAATAAAAGTGTTCCCAGTTTTTACTTTTTCCTATACACTCACTATTTTTCAGTCTAGAGCACTGAAAAATTCTTTTTGCCGTTTGACATTATTGGTTTTCCTCACTGCTACCGCCGATAACAGTGTTGCACAATAGTGCCTCGTTCTGATTCAGTGGAAAACCACGGCAGTTTTCTGGCCATCTTCAGTTTAAGGGTCGCAACCCCTCCAGAGAGAACAGGCTTTAACCAACGACCCCAAAGAATCAATTTTTAGCCTTATGCTTTGCGCTGTCATTGCTAATATGTTAGATTATTTCAAATTGTCAACTAAAAGGAATTGGTATTCCAAACGAGTATCTACAGTTTCTGGGGGGAGAAGACGAGGGAACATGTTTGATATTAGCTGCTTAAATGCTGGATTTTTAGACATCCCAATTACCTCCTTGATAATTGCATTTGTACGGTACAATGTTACAGACTGGCTATCCAATTCCCATGTATTGTTATTAAAACATGAGTATTTCTGAATGTAAAACCTCTGCCTAGGATTCACTGGTAACTTCTGCAGTTGTGATTCATTTCGCCTTATGTTTTTACAGGAAGGGGGGTGTTAGGAGTAGTGAATGTGCGTAGCATTTTTGTAAGTTTTTTATATTGTTTAGGTGTAGATTTTGTTGAAGAAAAAAAAACAACTGACATTAAAAGTAGTTCAAAATTGTGATTGAAATGAAAACATGCTGCCTAGGAAACGAGGTAATACTCTGAAAAAAAAAACATCACGAATTTCCTCGTAATCTCTATTATTATTTTAGATAACCATAAAAGTCACGTATCCAGGGAGAGTAATAAAAAAATTGATAACCATAAAAGGCACGTATCAAGGGAGAGTAATAAAAAAAATTGATTACCATAAAAGGCACGTATCCAGGGAGAGTTAAAAAAGATAATTTTTTTTAAGATAACCATAAAGGGCACGTATCCAGGGAGTTTCCTCGTCTTTAAGGGTCTCAAGATTTTGATGATTGTGAAGATTATGATGTTGCGTGAAATTATCTAACCAATTTCTCAGGTCTCCAATTTCTTGCGGTTACGGCAACATAACGTCCCCTTCTTTTACATGGGATTGAAATTTCATACGGGAGGCTTGCAAACCGATCAGATTTATATCTAAAGAAATAATGTGAGACATAATTGAAATATAATAGAATTATATCTAATGATATAATTATGAAAGTCACCCCTTATCTTTCTTTTACTATAGTTTTATGGATTTTACAAGATCATACTAATTACTTTTTTGAGTTTCATAAATTTCGAACCCCTCTCCCCATCATAAAAAAAGGATCTATTTTGTCTAGGCCGACTCGAATATATGTGATAGAAAAGAAACGAACTAATCATGTTACCACCAAAAGGAACAATAGGCGAAGCACATAATGATTTTTTTTTCTTACACATAGGAAGGTTTGCCTTTCTAGTTCTCTTCTTCCTATACCATTGTATACCCCCTTCCCATCTTCCTAACCGAATTTCTTTTTACATGCCGGATTTCGCCTTGTTTAATGTTATCGTTATGACATACTAAGGACCCAAGCCCATTTTTAAATCACCACAACCGATGTCGATATTGCTATAGTTTAATTTTTTCATAAAATTAGCTTTTTTTGTGTTTTTCGAAATTTTGATCCAAACCCCTCCACATTTTCCTAACCAAATCTCTTGTTACATACCTGATTTCTTTTTGTTTGATATTAACTTTATGACAAATTCTGGACATAAGCTTAAATTTTTTTTTGAGGGGGAGGGTGATTGGATGGAGCTCTTCTGTTTCTATATAGAATAGAATAGTTTTGTTTATACAAGCAATAATAGTTTATAATAAAAATTCCAACCACATTACACTAGTACTTACAACGAAAACAAGAAAAACACGAGACTATAAATTACTAAATACTGACATGTAAAAAGGAACGAACGAATTTTCGAAACGGTTTGTTTTTGGAGTAGGCAATTTCAGTCTCACTTTGTTAGCTGACCTTGTGTTTATTCTATTCCTCATAACTGGTGGTAGAATCTCTCTTAGTTTTTTACTGCTAAGAAGAAATTGGCCAAATTTTCTGATCAAACCCAATCGTGAAAGGACGATAGTTGTAGGACAGATAATGCCGATTCATAACTTACATATGCCTCTGAAAGAATAACTTTAAAGGCTCTTTTTTGTAGTGACTCAAGTTGATTGCTTAGGTAACTTGTGTTGTTGACTTGAGGGCCCCATATAGGGCAAGCATACTCGAGAACTGGTCGGATGTATGTAAGATAAGCCGTCTTAAGTTGAGACAAACAAAAAAACCGAAACGCGGTAGTAAGATTAGGGTACACATCGTACCATTTGCCTTTATAGTGATTGTATCCAAATGAGCACTAAACGAGCAGTAAACGCTAAATGTGACAAAGAGAATTATAGCCGAATATACATTAGGATACGGTGGCGGAGGACTGACAAAGTCCGTCTTAAGTAGATTAAAGTGAAGGATTTTGGTTCACTGAATTGGGAAAATGCCTTGGAGTTTCCCATGAGATATTTCAGAAGAACTGACAAGTCGTCTACGTGCCTAAACCTGTCCTCAAACTCAGAAGGGACAAAGTTCATAACAGCAAAAACAGCATCTTCAAGTTTCGTGCCTTGCGGAGCACCACACGTGAGCTCAGCCTATTCGGAGTTTGTGTCTCCAGGGAAAAGGCTGTAGACGCAGTTGAAACGGTCTTGCAAAAAATCGATCACTAAAACGAGAATATGCTTGCTTGCACCCCATGCGCGTAAATATGTCACAGCTATAAAATGGCGAATAAGGTCAAAGGCTTTTCGGTAATCCACGAGAAGATCGACAATCGCACTTCGTCCGTCAAGCCACTCTACAATAAAGTGATACATTCTCACTAAGTAAACAGTTGTGCTGCTTCCTTTCAAGCATTCGTACTTATATGAGTCAAGAGAAGAGAAACCTGTGACATCAGCTCGCTTAATATAAGCGTTTCTGCCACATTAGACAGGTTCGGGGTTATTGAGATAGGTCGGAGTTGGTTGCAATATTTGGGATCCTTCACTTTGGGTATGACCCGAACGTACGCTCTCTTCCAAGTACTAGGGAACACTTGCTCTTGCAAACACTGGTTAACAATGAAGGAGAGTGGCTGGGCCATTGCAAGACAAAATTACGAAAAAGTAGAATGAATTTGAATGTTGATTTAGAGGATTGGCCAGGGCCAAGCGAAGTTCAACCCCTATGCAAAGTGTGTTGTACAGAGCCATTGCTTTTATAGTTAGTTTACACTGGGACCCCGCTTGGGAGAGTCTGGTCGTTTCAGAGTAGACATATGTGTGTGACGTTTTTGGAAGATTACAAGTAAGCTATTTTCTTTAGCTGTGTCGACTATTTTTCCCAGGAACTCTGACAGAGTAGGAAAAGAGTTGCGCTATATACCGTCATTATTATATCGACAGGGGGGTCCGTTACCTTCCAAGGAGATAGCCAGAGATTTTTAGTGGTGACCCGGGTTGGGTGCACCCTTGGCCTTAGAGTTGGTGATTTGACGTTCGATCACGTTACCATACCCTGGGGCAGGGTATATTGTAAATTGGGTACCAACATACCCTATATTTACAGAACCGTTGTGGTAAGAGCAGGCATCCCATTATACTATTTGGCGCCAAATACTATTTGGTGCCAAATATTTCCCCTCCAGTAAGTGGTGTAGCACCATTTTTGGCATGAATAAGTGGGGACAGCTGTACTTTACAACACGAATACTTGTGGCAGCAAGAAAGGTCCTATCAGTAAACCTGATAGTAAAAGAATTCCGCGTTTTTGAAGAGACAATTAATTTGGCCCACAAAGTAACCTATTGTGGCTACATATAGAAAAAATATAAGAAAAAAATAGGAGATTAATTAAAAATATTAGGATGATCTAAGTGGGCTGTGCCTAGTTAGATAATAATAAGATATAGAATTTAGGAATAAATATATCACGCGACTATTTAACTTGTGAGACAAGGGAGGCTGAACCCCCCGCTTAAAATCAGCAAATTAAAACGCAACAGCTTTTCACGAAAAGACAAGAAGAGACATTGGTAAAAGAATTTTCATTTAGACTGAAGAAGTATTTTGACATTAATTAAACCTTTGTATAATGGCCGAAAAACGGAAGATTCACACAAGGTCAGAGAAGGGACAAGAGTTGAAAGAATTGGATATGAATTCGGAAAAAGCTACCACATTAAACCAAAAATCGTATTCAGCCCCACAATTGTATGCGACTCCCACTGGAAATACTCTAAGAAAAACACCATCAGATGGAACCATATTTCACTCATGGGGTGAAATAGACAATTTTGACACGTGCGAAGGGAAAAAAAACCAGTAATAGGGTGATCTCTGGTACAAACCGTAGAGGGAGAGAAGAATGTACGGCAGATTCAAAAGTAATTATTCCCAGGTAGAGAAAATATAATTATAGAACGAACAGACTCAGAAAAGGAATTAAGAGGATATAACGACAGAGAGAATCAGAGTAGGCCGAGTAGCAGGAGTAGTAGAAGCTCAATTTCCAGCAGGGGATCGCGAAAAAGTAGTCAGTTAGATATGACACAACACATATTAAAGTTATTAAAGTTAATGGAAGAAGATAGAAAAGAGAGAGAGAGAGATAAAATAGCCAGGGAACGAAAAGAGGAGGAAGATAGAAAGAAAGAGAGAGAGATGAAAAAGAAAGAGAGGATAGCTATAAAGCAGAGAGAAGAGAATATTAGAATAGCTAGAGAATGAAAGGAGGGGGAAGATAGAAAAGAAAGAGATAGAGTAGCCAAAGAAAAAAGGAGGAGGCAGATAGAGAGGAAAAAAAAAACACATAATGGAAATGATTGCAGGGAGAAATTCCCAAGAGCCTCAGAAATCGTCTCTAGTAGAGGTAATGCAGGCAATAAACCTTCAACCAATGAAAGAAAATGAAGGTGTACATTTATACATATACAATTTTTGAAAAAAACGGCGGAACTAAGCGGTTGGCCGAGAAAAAACTGGGTGACATCAATACGGTCCTTCCTTAACTACAAAGCACAAAATTCTTTTAAGGCATTACCGATGCACTACTCAAGAGATTTTGAAGGACTAAAACCAGCCATTTTTGAAAAGTTTCAACTTTCCCCCGAGCACTTTCAACGAAGATTAAGGACAAACGAAAGTAAGACATCAAAACTTGCAAAGAATTCAGATATAAACTAGAAGATATGTGATCAAAATGGCTAAAGGTAGAAAATAGTAGAATGGTAGAAGACCCAGATGAGATAAAAGACAAGATGACAGAAATAATAAAAAAACCGCAATGGAACAGTTTTTAGAAAATACCTAACCAAATATGAGAATGTACTTAAAAGAGGAAAACCCACAAACAGTTGAAGAAATGTTCGAATTAGCAGACAGGCACACTGAAATTCGGAGGGAGACATTCCCACTAAGAATAAGGCTAAGAGGTAGTGGTAGGAAAGAATACACTTACAAAGAAAATAAATATAATGCTAGCCAGATTAAAGACAAACAGAATTAACGTATTGCCATTGTAACTCCGTCGGCCACTATAGCACCAATTGCCCAAATAAAGACGTTAGAACGTATGACCCATAACAGGAACAGTGTGATAGTACCTGTTTTAACTGTAATAAACTTGGACATTATGCCTCAGATTGCCGTAGCGCGAACAAAAATCACGATAATAACTACAAACACAGGACGATGGGCCCAAGGGAAAACCGGACAATCCAAGAAATGACCAGTATCACAACAACCGACCCCTATAGAATGGGAAAAAGCTTCAAACACTTAAGAGGACCGCATAGGTTAGAAGCTTGGAAAATATGAAAACTTGCGAAGTTGCGGTATCACGAAAAGTATGTGGTGAACTAAATGGTAAATCGGTAGAAATAGCTATTGATTCCTGCAGCGACGAAAGCTATGTGCGGTAAGATTTAATAGAGAAAATAGACATAAACTATGAGAATAAAGTGGCAGCGCTATGCTGCTATGGAGCAAAACATAAATGTCCGAAGGCTCGGGTCATAATAGAAATCGTCAATAAAGAAGGAAATACGCTTAAAAAGGAATTAAAAGTATGTGTTGTACCTACTCTTGCAGTAGACGTTTTACTAGGGGAAGACTTCGGCAATATCGAAAACCTTTCTTGCACTAAAAAAGGTAAATGCGGTGACACAAGACCAAGAAAAAAAGGAAAGTGAGGCTGAGCCCCCCACTTGTGAAAATGATGATCAAAATATGCAAAACCCATTTCAATTTAACGACGAGATGTTCATAAAAAATACAAAACTAAGAAAACCTAAAAGCCAAAAAAGGGCAGACAAAAAGGAATATAACCATAACCCAAAGGAAATATTGACCGTTGAAAAAGAACCAGATAAAACCAAAGATGAACTAGCCGGAGTACTCTGGGCAACCTCCAAAAATTTCGCAGAATTATAAACAAATGATAAAGATTGCAGAAAAATAAAACTAGCACTAACGAATAAAAATATCTGTAATCTAAACAGTTTTTCAGTAATGGGAAGCTACTTTACAAAACAATAGAGACTGGGGAGAACCCTAGAAAATTTTAACTTTTGGTACCGCATGGACTGAAAAATGCGGTAATAAAATTGGCTCACTCAAGCCCAACGGGGGGAAACATGGGATCCCAGAGAACAAGAGAGAGTCTTTCAGCGTTTTTGGTGGAAAGGATTAAGAAAGGATATTATCAACTTCTGTAAAAGATGCTAAGATCGAAAATTAGTCGCATAAAAAAAAAAACATATAAAAAAGTTCCAATGAAAAAAAATGCCCACTTTCAGCAAACCGTTTGAGGGAATTTCAATGGACATTGTAGGTCCACTCCGGAAATCTAGATTGGGAAACAGATTCATTCTAGTTATTAATGATCTGGCTACGAGATACCCAGAAGCTATCCGAATACGAACAGTAAAATCACCAAATATTGCAGAAGAATTAGCGAAATATGTCTCACGTCACGGGATCCCAAAGGAAATTTTCACAGATAATGGAACGAATTTTATATCGACATACATTTGAAAATTATACGAAATTCTTGGCATTAAACAAGTATTAACTACTCCATTCCATCCTCAGACAAATAGAGTGACCGAAAGATTTAACGGAACCCTAATTAGTATGTTCAGACGTTTTGTTAGAGACGATGTAAATCAATGGGACAAAATGCTTCCTTATGTTACAAATGCTTTCATTTTTGCATACAGAGAAACTCCACACCCAGGGTTCTCGCCATTTGAATTACTATATGAGACAAACCCGAGGGGGGTGTTAGACACTTTATACGAGAATGATGAGAAAAACGAAGAAACAGTGATAACACACTTGCTATCACTACGGGAAAAACTGCATAAATACCATGAAATCGACAAGCAAGCACAGGGGGAAAACACAGAAAAAACATAATATGGTACGATAAATACGCCCGAATTCGCGGAAGGGGATGAAGTCCTCATATTGCTACTGGACGTAAATAATAAATCAGAAGTAAGATGAAAAGGACCATTTAAGGCGAAAAAGAAAATGAATAATTTAAATTATATGATAGAATTGGATGGAGCAAGAAAAAAGGAAAAAGATTACCATGTGAATTTACTGAGGAAATTTAACAAAGAGAATGAAAAGGGAAGCCACAAAGATCTGCAGAAGCGCTGCCTTATGATTTCGACCTCTGAAAATGACGAGGAAAGTGTCCCTTTGGGTACAATAGACCCGGCGGAAACACATATAAATGCCAATGAAAGAGTTTCGTCAGAAACGCATCTGAGCCGAGCTCAGAAATACCAATTAAATAAGTTATTCACGGTGTGAACTTCATTATCAATGTGTATTCTTTGTTAGTCAAATGCCATGCGGGACACATGTTTATTGGGTTCAAGGGACATAAACCTAGACATTTTTATGACCACCTTTCTCTCTCATATATCGTAAGAGCAATTGACCCATAGCTTGTAATAAACCACGAGGTCAATTGCGTATTACTGCTCGAATTTACTCCGTATATATATCAAGATAATTTAGATATTAGATTGAGTCTAATTTCATATCTGTACTGAGCAGTGTCTTGTATATTCCTGGACTTTGTAAATAAACCATATTTAGTACAACCACTGACTTTGCGTCATTATCGAACAAATAATTATATTGTGAGCACCATTAGATGAAATAAGCCCTAACCAAAGCAAGTGTCACAACGGAATTTGCAGACGTATTAACAGACCAAATTGGAAAAACAAAGAATGTGGTAGATAAAATACCAGTAAAAGACAGCAAACCAACAAAACAATACCCGTACAAAATACCAGAAGCTAAAAGGAAAAGAAATAGACCGAATGCTCGATTTAGGGGTTATAGAACCATCAAATTCAGAATATGCAGCGCCAGTCGTACTAGTCCCGAAGAAGGATTAGTCGATTTTGTGTAGACTACAGAAAACTAAGTAATATTTCCGAATCATACGCGTATCCAATTTCAAGAATGGACGAAATTCTAGTCAGTAGGTTCCGCAAAATTTATATTAATTTTAGACTTGAGAAGGGGATATTGGCTGCACCCAGTAATGATGCAAAATTCCAAAGACTAGTCGATTGTATCTTAAAATCTTTACCATATACAAGAGCCTACTTGAATGACATTATAGTATTTTGAAACTCGTTTAGTGAACATATAACTCATATCGAACAAGTGTTGACAAGGCTGAGGAGAATAGGATTAACTTTAATGTAAAAAATGTAGATTGGTGCAGTCAGAGACAGAATACCTGGGACACAAAATAGGGAATGGTATCATAACCTCATTAAGGGAAAAAAACATAAAAAATTAAAACTGCAGCAGTCCCAAATACAAAGAAAATAGTTCGGTCATTTTTGGGATTGGTGGGATATTACCAAAGATTTATGCCCAATTTCGCAACGATTGCTACACGTTTGACGGAGTTAACAAAAAAGGGTGTCGTAGATCCCGTAAAATGGTTGGAAATTGAACAAAATGCATTTGACACACTTAAAAATGCTCTTTATAGCGAAAGAATACTGAGAAATCCAGATTTTTCCTTACCATTTGTGCTACAAAGTGACAGTTAAGATTACGGATTAGGGCCAGTTTTATCTCAAGATTTTGAGGCTGAGGAACATCTAATCATATTTGTATCCAGAAAAGTGTCAAAAGCAGAATTAAATTATAGCACGATTGAAAAAGAATATCTTGCAATAATATACGCGGTCAAAAAAGTTGACTATTATGTATATGGACGAAAATTTAAAATAGTGACAGATCACAACCCTTTAAGACAGCTAAATATAATTAAGCCAGATAACAGACGATTGGCACGATGGGCCCTGTGCTTACAAGAATGCGATTTCGAAATAAAATCAAGTTTTATTTGATCCAGGCAATTGTAAGCCCATCTGAATAAGCAATGCATATGAAACTACTGGTTTTATTTAATTTAGGACAATGCCATAACTACTTGTCAATTTGGCATTGGATCGCACCATTCTGCGAAATATTTTTGTACGTTTACTGCATTTTATTCACTGTTCTTATAATTATCTAATTATAAGACTATAAGACTCAAAATTTATATTTGGAATTCTAAAATGTATAAAAAGGCCATGTAGATGAATTAAGAAGCCTGTTTGCTGAAGATTGGTTCCTTGAGCAATTCTATTTGATGATTTTAATTTATTAAAAATAAAATTACTGCTATTAGGATAAGTAGCTGGCTATGAGAAGGGACAAAATGTAATGACACTAGATGGCTACAATAATAAAACTCATATTATTTATAACCTTTAAATCAATAACACTGAAAAAATAATGTAAATAAAATTACGAAATCAAAGGAGGCTGATTGATTTGTTTGATCAAGTTTAATCAAGTTTAGCTTAGTCAAGTATTTAAATCGAAGGATCTTCACCAATTGCATAAAATAGATTGGAACCTATAAAAATCGAAATTTAATGGTATTCTTACAGATATATTCCTGTTCTAAACTATCCAAAATAACAACTTTCGGTTGTTTATATACCAATATTTATTGTTGCTGTAAAAGCATGTCGAAATGTGAGCTTGTTTAATTAATTTACATTGGAGTTAAAGTTCACTTTTTCATTTATTTAAAAATAAAATTCCAATTTTAAATTCCGTTTTCTTGTTTCAAAAGACGCTGGGCGAAAAATTCCGCGTCGCTGCCGTAATAGAAGAGGCAGACCATATCGGAAAAGTAAATGGTAGGTTATTGAATGCTGAAGTATTTAGTAAAGAAAAAAATAATTGAATTAAAGGTGCCTGAAAAAATAATTTAAAAATAAAGATGATAATGATAAAGAAATAATTTTGATGCTAGTTTAGATACGGTATGTGTCCGTAAGATTACTGGTTTCATTGCCGGATTGACTAATTAAAGCAACGCCCAAGGGCGTTGCAATTTCATGCTGTAAGGAAATTTTATAATTTCTATAATGGATTTTAGCAAGTTAATAACCAAAGGATTCTCTTACCCTCCCCCACCCACGAGGTCTCACGTATTTTAATCCATACCCCACAATTTTCCACATTTTCAAATAATTGAACCTTTTTTAAACTTTTTTTTCTACTTTGATCAAGTATCATCCCCCCCCCCCCTAAAGAAATTATTTTTACACGACATGAACAAGGCAAACTTTGCGTCATAGAACAAGGCGTCATACCTATTTCATGCAATATGTCCATATCCTTTGATTAAACTAGTAATACTTTGATTAAACTAAATATGTGTTCCTCAAGGATGTGTTCGATGGTCAACACGCTTCCTCACAGATCTTAACAGACTTTTTCTTTACTGAAGAGTTTTATTCCCAAGAAGTGCTGTCATCTATCTTGTACCTTAGCATATTATTCGCCCAAATTAGTGTTACCTACCTGTATTAATGAGCTTCTTGCTTTTGCTGGTATACCATGTTTACTTCCGCTGGCTCTAAAATAAGGCAAGCAAAGTGTTTGCATATTCATCTGTTGGCTTGAAATATTTAATTGACTTTTTTTAAAAATCAAAATCTTGCTTATTCTATTAAAAGTTTGTTCACCAGAGGAAATATTCACGAATTATGTTAAAAAAGAATCTGATGTTTCAAAATCAACTGAGTTTAATGATATCGAATCGATGAAATGAAATTAAATCTTCAGCTGGGATAATTTCTGTGCTCAGAGTTATACAACCGAGCTTCCCAGATATTACCCAATATACAGCTGTTAGGACAAAAAATAAGCGGCTACAACATTTGGAAAGTTGGATGGTATGGTGAAAAATGGATGAGACTTAATAAGCTGAAGTTGAACCACAAGAAAAGCTTCATTGTTAGGTGGGGTAGAAGTCCTATTTATTATCCACGGATTGAGCAATTACAGTTAAGTGGAAATTTCGTTATTTGTGCTAAATTAGTGAGGCATCTTTGAGTTCTAAGCTTTAAGAACCATGCCCATTACATTCCTGCAAAGATCGCTCGCAACTACGGAATCATAAGAAAACTTGAGCAAATTTTTCTAAGCTAATATTCTTAGGACACGCACAGCTAATGCACTTGTCATACACAGCTAGTGCACTTCTAGTGTTACTACATCGTCGTGTACGCTTGCCTTTCTTCTGCATCACTTGAGACTGATTCACTGATGGAAGTTTTGACTGCTTCCGACAAGCGTTCTTCAATTAGCTCCAAGGATGATGAGCATGAGATTTTACCATTTTGGGGGCTGGTGAATTTTATAATGCTCCATTCATGTTAAGGGATTTATATAATTTGTTACCCAAGAGTTTCAGTGTTACGTTTTTAGTGCATCACTTGAAAATGAAAATAATTTTTTTGGAGGCTGATTGTTGTCACCCTGCATAAATTAATATATATTTAAGCCTAGTGGAGTGATTGCTAACCTTGAGAAGTTTAGCTTTCTTTTTGCTATTCTAACTTGTTCCCAGTTTGGTAATAAAGGTAACTTCATGTTCTGGGTGGGTTGGGACAAGTTCGAGAAGACAGAGAAATGGGCAAATTGTATAGAAAAAAAGTAAGAATTTCCAAAATTTTGACATTTTGAGGGGGCCTCCTCTCATAGATACGTCTGAATACTATTTAGGAGTGACCAAGGGACAGATTGGCAATATTTTGAATCAAGGCTTATACTCACCATAAATATATACATTTTAAATTAGATAGTTGTAAATGTTTCAAAAAAGTTTATTTAAATGTTTAATCATACTAGTTTATCACAGAGGGTGGTACTAATATTAGAGGATGTATGTGCTAATCATATTCATAAGAAAAGAAGGGTGAATTAAATATTTGGAAGCCCTTTCAGTTATACTCTTGTATGACGTGAACCCATATACATATGACCCCCCGCGCAATTGAACCCACCAAGCAACTGAACTACCGCGCAACTGAACCCAGGCTGATACGCAAAACGCAACAGGCTCCATAAAAAGGGGAAGATAGGTGAAATTTTCTAGCTGAGAAATCAAGAGGTGTATGAATGTAGATTGGCTGAGAAGTCCTATGGTTCAAAAAAGAACGAGCTCAAGACCACAAACCCAGCAGGCTACTATAAAGGAATACGGCTTCTCACTGGTTCCTCTGTAAGGCAAAGTGTAAGCATATACGAGAAATCTGGGAATAAGCTCGACGCCAACGCTATTAATAAGTATTTTGCTAGTATTTGCAGAAGCAATCCACCAATTTACAATGTCCCCTCCTTGGCTTTTCCATCTGAAATACCTGTGATTTTCCCTCACAAAGTTGCGAGGGTTGTTGAGAGACTTGACCCCAATAAGGCAACTTACCCTGGAGACATTCCAGCAAACCTGTACAAAGAAAACACAGCCATTCTAACTGAACCTCTGACTGCCTTTTTAAACTAATGTATTTTGAGTGGTACCTTTCCGGATGATTTGAAAACAGCAGTTGTAACGCCAATACCTAAAGTTTCGAATCCAAAAGGGGTGAGTGACCTACGACCTATATCTTTGACCCCTCCCTTATTGCATCTAAAGTTTTCGAACATTTTCTAAAGAAATGGTTACTATAAGATTTCTGTGATAAAATAGATCCCTGTCAATATGGATTTATCAAAGAATCTAACACAGTGCATTATCTCATCAAAATTGTGGAAGAAGTCCTGGAGCATCTAGAAATTAAAGATGCATTTGTAGAAATATTGCAAGCAGACTTCAATCCATCAATCGATCAATTTATTTAAAAGAAAAATAGCAAAAATACAGAT